>NC_066849.1:20557725-20667725 GCF_001640805.2 Lates calcarifer | reverse complement strand
CCACGATATTTCTTGATACTTTGAGGCTTGTACGGAGACAGACTCCTCGTCTGTTCTTGCTAACCCTTCCTGACAAGTATCAACCCCTTCTCGAAAACAACGCAGTGGCCGTCTGTAGAACACGGCCGCTGATTGGCTGAGGTACCTGTCATTCAAGATGACGACAACGAGTGGCCATTTTTGGATAAAACAGGATTTAAGGAAAGTGGTATGCAATTGGTTGATGCTGCTGAAAAGAGTGCTGGTAAAAACCTGTATTTTATTGAATAGTAAGAAAAAAAAATAAAAACAAAAAACAAAGTTTCCACAAGAAGTCATCAGTGCACCTTCTTCCTTGTCTTTTAGGTCCAATTTTGTTGGAGAATACATGGGTTTTTGAACAGAAACTGATTCTTTTTGACTAAGTCAAATAGATGTCTTTTAAAATGCTTTACCGGTTTTATCCAACTAGTCATTCCCTACAGAAGCTTAACAATGACACGGTACCGTGGGGAGCATAGACAAATGCTGGTATATTTATTTTGGTATTGCCTGTATACAAAGCAACTGTGGAATAACTTGTCCCATTTTTTTTCCTGCTTACATCCACCAAATTTTACTTTACTTTGGAAAAAAAGATGTTGTTTGCTGTCACTGATTATGACAATAATAATCATGACAATAATTTCAGCTTTCAATTTTTTGACCACATTTTATAATATAATAATATAATTTCATAATCCAAATTTTTAACCAAAAAAACTTTTAGAGCTGACTGTAAACCTCTAACAATATATTTAGGCAATATCTGAATGTGCAAACAAAAAAGTTTTTAAACCTCTAAAATAATTTTATAATAACCTCTGTAAGTTTCCTTCTTTTGTGTGTTTTTCACTTGGAAGAGTTGATACATACACAAGATGTTGTTTAGCGGTTGTATATTTATTCAATAAAGTTCACCAACAGAATATGTTATTGTTTTAATGCCATTCCTACTAGTTTGCTCCAATTTTGTGGGAATACTCAAAATACTGATATTCAAAATAAGCTGTGCAGTAACAGATACATCTGAAAACACTTTAAACTATGCTGTGTTTCCTGCAGCAAAATTATTTTTCTGGGTGATATTTAGTGGGGGAAAACCATGCTGTATAAAGCATAAATAGTGCATTATTAGTGATGAAGTTAAATAAGTATCCATCACGGTTTTTACATAGAATTTACGCAGTAAAAGAAGTGCTTGGAAGATTCAGGCCAAATATAGATTATTCCTGTGATTTTTATAATTCAGATAGAGAAACACTTTTCCATGTATTTTGGATAGATATGTAGAGCTTTATCAATAGGAAAATGGGAACTTATGTATGGATTGATGTATTTGATGTGATGGTATCCTGTGGTTTGTGGCATGGAAGCATAGACAATACTTTAAATATATAAAATTTCAAAATAACAAATGAACAGAACTTCAGAATGAACATCAGGTAATGAATTTCTGAACTTTCCATTGAGTTGTATAAATGTTAATTTTTTTTATTGAATGACTCCTCTTGTACCTTGTTTTTTAAATAACGATTATAAAAACTATAAACTATAATTCATCTTTTTTGGGATGTACCTTTGTCAAACATTTTGGTTGGACCTTAATAACTTATTTATATATTTATTACATTCAGTTTCACAGCCAATACAAGAGCCTTATGCATTGATTTTTTTGCTATTTCTTTATTATTTGGGTACCACATCAAGCACACCTGTGTGCAAAATTCTCCTTTTTTAGGTCTTTAAGTGGTATTTGGAAGTGTTTCCACAGGTCACTCACAAGACAGCCCTAAAAACAGTAATTCATTGTCTGTCTCAAGGATAGCTCTGAGGACACTGGAAAAGTCAAGCTGGCCCAGTCCCCCAACATCAGTTGCCATAGCAACCAAGGTCATACAGATATGAGAAACCAAGCATCCGGTCAGGGAGTGAACAGTCAGAGCACAGTGACCCTTCAGCTCTGGGATAGACTGTCTTCCCTCGGGAAAGCATTGCATGAACTATATGAGGGTAAATGTAATTCAGAGTTTAGGGTTTAGCTTTAATTAAGGAATGCAAAGGAATATAATCTCTTTCTACGTGACAAACATAAGACAGGTGGAACAAATAAAGAAATTAGGAGTTTTCTAAAGATGGCAGTGCGTTGCAGCGTCCCAGCACTCTTTACCCCGGACATCACCTCTTCCAGGTCTTTGCTTGAAACATATTTTCAAGCAAAGACATAAAAAAAAACATATTTGAGACTGTGCCTGCAAACCGTGATAAACATGTATTCATAGCCTATGCTGGTAATTACCAATGCAATGGCCCCACCTCTGGCATATTTGCATAACTGTTCCTCAGGGCGTGGTTTGTTTACTGGACTTTATTACCGTACCTCTAACATATTCTGTTTCAAGTCCTGTAAGAAGTCAGTTTCTGCTTTTAAGGGAGAATTTTAAGTGAAGGATCATCAGAAATCTTTAATGAATAAGCCCAGGAAGTACATAAAAACATGTGAACAGTTGTCTCCTGAAAGCTACAGGAATCAGACCATCTCTGTGTGATGTCATTACATAACAAATAATGGAGTTTCCCTGCTGACTGCAGACAAAAGATCAAAGAAAGAGACAAGGTGATTTTCTTATAGATATTGACATATTTCACACTTTATAAATAGTACTGTAATAACTGGCACTGTGAATGTAGACAGAAAACAAACAGATGTGTTTTGCATAGATGATGATCATTAGTAAGGTTAAGTTCAGATACATGTAGCCTCCCTGAGCCACTACATTCCACTGTAACTAGTTACTTACAATACTGTAAGTTTAGAGTAAAACTTAACTTTAAGTTCCCTTACTAAACATTTAGAAGCAGCACACAAATATTTGATCAGTTGTTTAAAACACACTATAATGTTGTTGTTCACAGCTATAAGGACATTTTAAGTATTTTAACTTCTCCACTGTCCACTGAAAGTTTTACTAATTTGTCATTCACCATTTATCTATGAAGGAGCAGCTGTGGCTCAGGTGATAGAGTGGGTTGTCCACAGCTCTTCCTGTCTGTGTGCCAAAGTGTCCTTGAGTAAGACAATGAGCCCCAAGTTACCTCACTTGTAAGGCACTTTGGATAAAAGTGTCTGCCAAATGAGTAATGTAAATGTCTATACACCAGCCTACACTTACAGCTGCCCACACTAAGTTTTATAGTTGTTGAAAAATCCATTAAAAACACTTGTATCTGCTAACAACTACATTATAGTGTGTTCTAAACTATTTATTAAACGTTACTGTTAATGCACTGCTTACTGTGCAAATGCTGGAAGGGGAAACCTAAAGTGTTGCCAAGTTGGGTCTGCAGCAGTTATCAACTGACATCACTTGGTCTATTGTTTCTGCAGCCTCAGGGAATAGACAGGGACCTGTGGTGATAAAAGGGAAAATACTTTCTTCCTGCAACGAAAGAACAAGGATGTGAAGGTTTCTGTAAAACAAAAAAAGTGGGTGGTTCATTTTAAAGGAGGGACTTCCCATGCCACATCCCAGCAATCACATATTGCCTTGATAGAATTTCCCCATGATCGTGGCTCTCAATGTAGAGTTTTGGACGTTCACAGAAACAGCAGATGAACATACAGTCATAAAACTGAGTGAGACTGAATGTCTGTTGTCATTTAGAAAATGGCTCTTTCAAGTTATGTAAAACTCACTTGACTTTTCATATTTTATTATTAAAAAATAAGCTTTACCACAAAAGCACCTAGATAGGACACGGTGAGTCAGAAAAACATGTGATTGAGGTTAGAGTAAGACAAAAACAAAATAAGTATTATGACTGTTAGGGGATTTCCACAGTAGCTACAGTATGTACCCTATAAGTGAAACATACTAAGGGCAGCTGCAGACTGACCTGTGGCCGATCAGACATGACTCAAACAGTGCATGTATTATTCAAAATAGTGTTCTTAAAAGTGTGACTCATTTCATTGCATTGACATCACGATACAAGTGTGTTTTGATCGGTGAAATATTTGTTACGTCTATCTTAAGATTACCTGGCAGCTGCTAAAACAACGACTTGGCAATTTATACCACAACGGAGAGTACAGTTGTCACTGGTGTGAATCATACATACTATAAATGTTGTGGATTATTTTCAACTATTATGTTTTATTGGGGAAAAAAAAAAATCCATACTCACATGGAACAAAGAGTGCTTATTTTTTGTTATCAAAACTAGATTCTGCCAAAAATGTAAGTTATATAGAACATGACTCATGACAAATGAGCACTAGAGTTATTTTAACTTTACCCAAAACATATTCATAATTAAAGTTTGAGACACAGATTACACAACAGGACAGAGCTGCAGACTCTTCTATCTGGACTGTAAAAGCACATCAATAATAGAGTTTTAGCTCCCTCTGTTGACAACAATGTGGAGGAACCATTCAGGACTACCTTACACTTCAGGCTTAATACCAGTGCTCCTAGTTGGGGACAGGACCTAATCTGAAGATAATTAAGTCAAGAAAAAGCTGCATCAAAGTCTGACTGATAATGAAAAGCTAGGCAGTATTTTGTTTGATTTTGTTTAAATGCTAAACAGACCTTAATGGGCAATGTTACAATGTGTTATAGATAGCTGACTGTTTTATGGCTTCAACTGTCCATATTTAAGATATGATAGATAGATATGAATTTTCAAAGGCAGAGATGAATAAAAGAATGTACACATTTATATTTAAAAAAATTCACTTTATTTCTCATAGTTTGGCAGAAGTTACATGAGTAATAAGATAATACTAATGTACAGGTTTTGAGTTCCTTGTTTCTTACACTTAAATACACAAGAACAGGCTGACAGAGCTGCCATACCACAAGTATTTTTTTAATCACATACTCACACTTGTCAGCCTTCTCTTAGGTCCTCTGGCTCATTAGCTGAATGTGCTTCGCTCCACTGCACTAGCGTCAAGTTGGCAGCCATCCTTCAGTTATCACAGTACTGTACCTTCGATGGGGACAGCATCAGCACTGTGATAACTGAACCAGGGCAGCCTGTCAAATCTAGCAGCCCGCGGCTTCACTCCGTTCGTCATCCACCCATAATATCCATGCTCTAGGTCAACAGGTGCAAAGATAACAAAGTTTTTCTTTTGCATTTGCAGTTCATCTGGTGGTATCTCATAAAAAAACATGTGCAAGTTCTATCTACTTCATCTGTTTCCATATGAATACTTTTCAGGTAACACACAGTAGCTAAAACTACAACAGATTACTGTAACCTAACAATCCATCACTTGAATATATTTGTGTTTTTTGCTTTTGTTTTTCTTAAATATCCTTCCCCACAATAGTCACCAACAAATCTTTTGCCCTCATAACATTTTGAGTAAAATATCATAAGACCATTAGAGGATAAACTAACAAAGTAAAACTGAAAAAGGTACAACACATACAATATATTTCAGTTTGTTTAGGAATGGTAAATGTTAAGCGGATGTGAGAAGTGCACAAGGAACAAGGGAAAAGTAGTGATCATTAAATCAGTCCTTGCACTGCTATGGGCTCAAGAATCGTCATTATCTGAGTTTCCGTTACACTATATTCTACTCTTAGTGTCAGAAATTTCTAGTTTGGCGAAAGTGGCTCAACAGTAAGTATCTATATTATACAAATAAGTTCCCACATGTACTTAAAACAGGACATTAAAAAGGGATTTTATCAATACATTTAGGCCTTTGAGGTATGATAGGTTCTGTTTCTTGCACAGCCAAAGTGGTACAATTATTTATTCTGTCTTGGAGAAGCTAGACTCTGTTGTCCAAATATGGTGAAAATGTGTTTATGAATGTTGTTGATAGCTTTTAACAGTTGGTACTGTTACACAGCTGTGTTGTAGACTTTTTCTTATGGCCCACTTAAATGGGTGTTGCACAAAAACAGTAACTACTTGTCCAATGCTGTGAACCATACATGGAAATCCATTTGACATAGGGCTTAAATGCTGTAAAACAAAATGATTGTTGTTGTAAGGGTACAACTACAGGGCCACAACTAATGATTATTTTTCATAATCTACTAATCTGCCAATATTTTTGATCATCTAGTCCACAAGATTTTTAAGAAAGTAGTAAGAAAGTTCCATTTACATTTTCTAAAAGCCTTCAATGTACTTGTGTCCAACCAAAACTTAGATATTCTTTTTCTTGTAATATAAGAAAAAGCAGCAGCAAATCCTCACATCTGAGAACCTGAAATCTGAAAATATTTGACATTTTTGCTCGAAAAACAACTGAAATGATTCATTGAATATCAAAACTGTTGCCAGTAAATTTCCTGTTGACTGATTAATCAATCAATTGATTAACCACTGCAGCTCTAACTCATGCAACTTCTAACCATGCACATGCAGCATTTGAGCTGAATAACCTGTGGTGAATCACAACACTGTTTAACTTGAGAAAATAATAGGAAGATGTCTGCTTTTCAGTCTGTATGTGTTTCATCAAGATGTTCATGTTTAGGGTTATTTTGCAATCTCAATACAGAGATATTCTGTTATTATTATTTCTTCGTTTTCAGTCTACTGATTTGCTAAAGGCAAGCTCCCGTTTTTTGTATTTTTTTACCTACTGTATATTATTCATACCAACCACAAGGCCAAGTGACGTCAGACTTGTTATGATCCTCCGCGCGGGCTCCGCCCCCCTCGGCTCGAGCACCCTCTCGAGCAGTCCGGTCGCGTCGCTGGCCGACGTAGCAGCTCCTCCTCCTCCTCGTCAGTCCGCCCTCCGCACTTCGTGTAAACAACTCCATTAGCCCCGCTGCACAGGGCACTGGCCAAAAATGTTCGTGTCAGACGTGGACAGCAAAGCAACATGTGCAAAAACTAAACAGGGCAGAGGACAAACACACTGTCAGGGCTGAGTGCTGCGTTTGTTGTCATCATACGGTGTTTGTAAAAAAAAAAAAAAAAAAAGAAAGAAAGAAAAAAAGAAAGGAAAAAAAGCCTCTGTGCAGAAAGCGCCTCCATTACATAAACCCTCAATGTAAATAACAAACCGGGGATGGTTTTTAACCTATTAACAGTAAAGATAACCGGCAGGAATACAGACCAGTGATCTTAATACTAATGCTAATGAATAAATACAAGAGCGAGAACAGACGTAAGCCGTACCAATGCTTGTTGCTGTTTTGTACAAATAAACAAAAAGTTGGCCAATTCTAAACATCGCCGTTATCAATGTCATTTCATAATTACATGCATACCTACTTTAAATGAGCAGAATATCTCCTTTAAAAATCGACTAAAGGCAAAATGCAAGTGCAATGTTCGTATTGAATATTGTGCAGCCAAACGTTAACGCCCAGCATTGCATACACACCCCTTTTCTGGGCAAAAACAAACAGCATGCTGTAGGATCCAAATATAATCATTTATTCTTAATTACATTTAGTCCACATTAAATGTAGGAGAAATATTAAGCTCACTTACCTGCAATTTTCCCGTTTAATTCCCCGTGTTTACATGAATATTTTTAATGACGCAGCAAGACCACACAGAGCAACGTGATTGTCGCCATTTTTTGTTGTTATTGAATTCTCCAAAGCCATGTGACAAAATGATCATGATTTTAAAAACAGGCTTCCGGGTGCGGAGACGAAAAGTAGTTTCGCGAGGCTAAAAAAGGTTAATCTTCCGAGTTGTTTGTCTGATGGATTAGTCTGGTTACTCCACTGACTGAAAGACTGAAGGCTGTGCGCAATGTTTGACAGCTTCGGGACGCTGCCGCCGCCGTATGGCTCGCAACAAGTACTCACTAGATTCCTCCCGTCCGCAAAATGTTGCGCGGAATGACAGCGACTCATGTGCTTTTCTGCGCCTGCTGCCAACAGCGCGAAACCAGAAGAAATAGCAACCCCCGTGAACCGCAGGCAACAATCAAAGCTCTGATCTGAGAGAAGTGCTGTCAACAAGTGGTGGAATCCAAGAATAGTCCACTTTTCCAATTAATGTGATAACATGCATAATACATAAACTCTCTTACTAATGTATTTACTGCAGAACTGAGTCTCCAGATTTTAATTTTGGTAAATAATTAGAAAAGCTAATTCCTTTTATGGTGTAATTGTAGCCCGATCATTCCCATTGCTACCGAAATATCAATATTTTTATGGGATCAGGTGACATTATAATTGAGAGACACGCCTTTCCTGGATTGTTATAAAGCATGACGCTTTTCAATAAAATCCCTGTAACAAGCCTTAACATGTATGAATTTCTCGTGCAAATCTTTGCAGTTACAGATCAAAACAACTACACAGTAGGACTTCCCAAAAGGTTTCTGTCTTCCTCCTCCTCCCCTTTATCTTCTTATAGATAGATAGATAGATAGATAGACTAGATAGATAGATAGATTCCTGTGCTAAACAATACTAGTATTATCACAGTCTGTCTTAAGGAAAACTATAACCATTGACTTACATTAACAGGCTACAGTTGTGCGCCAGTTGTGTATAAAAAACTACAGTAACCAGTTTACCCCGCGTGCAAATCAGTCATCCGCATTTTTTTTGGATGATGTGCGCAGAAAAATAGGGCGTTGTGGAGACTCCCTCATTCATTCGCAGAGAAAAAAGTCTGCGCTCTTAAAGACGTAGACGAGCGTAATGTATCTATAAGGGAGCTGAAAGGGGGGGGGAGGCGTTTTTTGACTTGAGCAGAGCAGCCCTAATGTGTACAGAGAGTAGGCTCTGCGTAAAGAATCAGCGGACGCCAGAGATAGGCTGAAATTTACATTGGCAAGAGTAGTTTATAAACCATTTAGGCTTTGGAGCAGTTTGAATCGCTCATGCGTGCAACTGATTAGGAGTTTAATTAGGAGGTAATTTACTTCAGTCTCTCGGTCACAAGCAGGGAAAAAAAAACAACTAACACTTGTGAATCCCAGAGGTTTTACAGTAGCAAGCCCGTTGTTCTGAGGAAGACATGGCTAAGTTATTCCGAGCTGCTATCATGGGTCCTCCAGGATCAGGGAAAGGAACGATATCCAAGAGGATTGCGCAAAGCTTTGGCCTGCAATATCTGTCCAGTGGCCACTATCTACGAGAGGGCATAACGGCAAATACAGGTAGGATACGTTTGCCCGTGTACAGTTACCCTAACGGCAGTGCTGTGGTGTCACCAGGAAGAGTCAGCCCACACAAAAAAAGTTGATCAGACGCATCATTTTCTGTGTTGCATACGTGCATTGGACAATTTCAATGTTTTCTTCCCTTTAATGTCACCAAAATTGCCACAATGTTCATCCACAGATGAACTTTTTGCAGAATGAAGCATCTGCAGATGTGAATTTTCTGGTCCACGGTTGTTTTCTAGAAGCTCTTTTGGCAGTAAAAACTTCTTCTATCCAAACACCCCAGAGCACGAGACATTTGCATGACAGAAAACTTAATTTTTCTTTATCTGATTTCAATCTGGTGGAGATTACACGTGAAGGTGGAGCCAACACCACAGTGAGTCAGTGTTACTTCAGATAAACTCCCCTAATCAAGGTTATTTTTTATTGCAATTATTTCTCCAAACTTAGGCATTGAACCACTGATTATGTCTCTTTAAACTTCCTCACCAACTGGAATTCATTTAATTCTCAGCATGTGCCAAGCTCATGTACACTGATAGTAAAATTGAGCTCAGTGCAGAGAGCTTAAGTAGAAACATGTGTGCTTGGCAAACAGAAATGTTTCAGCAAAGTTGTGACTTGCTGGATAGTGGAACTAACCCCTTTAGAACCCCTCTGAAATAAGTCTATGGATTTATGAACCAGTGAGTTCAGTAGGTGTGTTGGTGTTTGATGCATTCAGTGACTTGGCATGAATATTTGATTTCATCACCCGCAGCTGGAACCAGAGTTTCCAGTGTAAGTTTAAATGAGTAAGAGAGGAGAGGCCACTGGCAGGAGTTACTGTTATTATTATTTATTTTTGATTTTCATAAAGGCTTGCATTCAACCAGCCCTGTCTTGTTTTTATAGTTTGAGAATGAGGAAGCAGAGACAAATCTGCATTGTCTCTCTTTACCTGTCTGTTGTGTATCAGAGGCAGGTGTGCTGGTGAAAACCTATGTAGAAAGAGGCATGCTGGTGCCTGACCACGTGATGACCAGACTGATGCTGCCCAGACTGGAACAGCTCAGTGGCCAAAGCTGGCTGCTGGACGGTAAGAGAAGTAGCTTTTTTTTTTTTTTTTTAAATTACAATCAGAGTGCAGGGGCTGTACTTAATCCCACTGATGTACAATGACAAACTAGCTTCACATACAGCAGACTCCATCCTTTGCCTTTGTGGCGAGGGGGGTATGTTTTTCATTGTGCAGCGTCACGGACAGAGGTAGGAACTGGCAGCCACCCCTTAAATCTGATTGGCCACCAGAGGCACCACCCCTCCCAAAAGTTCCAGACTGATGCTAGAGGCAGGGCCACCAGACCAGGACTTTTTTAACACCTCTGTATTCTCAGGGCCTCCAAAGTGCCATATTCTGTTCATCCTTAATTTGAGTGTGAGGAGCAAATATGTGGAAATGTACACTCATTATCCTACATCTGTGAGGAATTAGTCCTGAGGTAATCTGAGGTACTGAGTTCAGAGCCAGCAGTTTTATGCATGCTCCAGGCTGTTACTCAATTTACAGTAGTCATGGACTATTTACTGGATGTCATATTCAAAGATCAGAGATACAGTTTTTTAAAAAAATATTGCTGTTTATATTAGCAAGGTCAACTAAGCTCTCTGTGCTCTGTTGCAAGTTTCTCAATTTATAATTTATTTACATTCAGTGCCAAGCTTTCACTCAGTGAACCTTGTCACAACAAGTAACTAAGTAAGTTAGTAAGACAATGGAAAACAGGTTTATTTATTTCTTCATACGGCAGAAATCAAGTCACTACGGAGTGACAACACCTACGGTATTCCGATTACATATTACATATCAATATATTGTCCATTTTTGTATTCATATACTTTTCTATTGCCATGCATGTAGAAAAGTACAAGTGGACACATCTCAGTGTGAAAATACTGGAGATTACCGTGTCTTTTTCACAGTTAATTATTATCCACTATCTTCAAGAGAGATGCCAAACATTGATGAAACAAACTGGATTTGAACTGGTTTAAAGCTTGCGACATTATCAGCAAACAAACTATTTAGCAAGAGAGGAGGGAAAGGAAATCAAGGTTACTTACACACACACACACACACACACACACACCACCATGTCTCTTCCCTCTGTTTGGTACTTTCACTCATTTGTTGGTAACATGATGCTCTGGCTCTTTATTGACCAAACAAAAGAACACACAGATTGACTGCCAGTTCCCACTCGCACACATAAGGAAGCAATAAACTGAGGACAAGCCCAAATGCATGCATACATTACCAAACTATACCAAATGTTTTGTGGTTTTCGAGCCTTCAGAGTGGAGGACCAACACATAAGCTTGCCAGCAGACACTTCAGCATGGTGGATTTCAGCATGTTTGTCATTAAACATGCGCCATCCTGAAGTGTCACTGAACAAAGCACTGACATATAGGTCACCTTGATGTCAGAACATGAGAGTGAGGCAGGAGAAAAAAGAGATTATTCACCATAGGGGCTATGGCAAAGTAATCAGAAAATTATCCAATCAGAAATGTAATACATCTCATAACAACAGCAGGATAAAAGATTACATCGTTCTAGTTTTGCTTCTCTATGTCTACCACTGTTACAGGCCAGTGACATGACATTTTGTACAGACATTCATGGTGCCCAGAGGATGAATGTTTGACTTTGACTTTGATCCCCTGACTTCTTGTAGTGCCACCATGATTCTTGTAGTGCCATTTGGGCTTGTCCTCATGATACCCAGAGGGTAATATTTGCTGACCTTGGTGATCCCCTGACTTTTCATTTCACCACACCAGCACATCAAGATTAACCACTTGTCAATTAAATATCTAACTCTCTAAAAGATAGCACAGACTTTCTAGACATTCATGGATCCCAGATGATGGCTTCTAATGACTCATGGCCCCCCTGGATGAATTGTTATAACTTCGGTGATCCTCTGACTTTTCATTTCCATGCAACCATGAGGTCAAAATTTCAGTTTTTCCAAAAAAGAATTTTTATGACCAAATTCCTGCAAAACTAAGGACTTCCATATCATTGTCATTATCATTATCAAATGCTAGCATGCTAACAAGCTTAAACAAGACAGTGACCACACCTGATAAACATCAGTATGTTAGCATTGTTATTGTGGGCATGTTAGCATGGCGATGTTAGCATTTAGCTCAAGTACTACAGACTCAGAGAGTTGTTTGAATTACTGTAGACCCATGTCTTGTTATTACCACTGGTTTATCCAGGTCGTGTAAATGAGGGCATTGTGTTTTCTTGCACATGTGCATAAGTATGTTATTATTTCACGGCTACGGACCATTTCACTGGAAATCTAGAGGCAGCTCATGTCTAAGTTTGCTTTCTCCCAGTTATAATAGCAAACATTTAAAAATGGAATAAGTCTGTATGAAATTGCAAAACAGTCTATTATTCATCATGTTGTGGTGTGATAACCAGAACTAAAAACAAAGCACTGTGTAGTTTTTGAGATGACGGCCTCACACATTCACCCTCCTCCCTCTGCTCTCTGTCCAGGTTTTCCTCGGACGCTGGCTCAGGCTGTGGCCTTGAACAATTTGTATCAGCTCGACTTGGTCATCAGCCTCAACATACCTTACGAGACCCTTAGAGAGAGACTGAGTGACCGCTGGATCCATCCAGCCAGCGGCAGAGTCTACAACATGGGCTTCAACCCACCACGAGTGCAGGTCTCAGAAGCCTACATAGATGTGACAGTGTAGTTACAGTGCTTAAAATATTCAGAGTTTTTGTGTGACACTTTTCTAGAGTACAAAATGTGCTTTCAGTTTCTTCCACACATGATCTGTGTAGGATGGAAGCTTTAAAATCAACATGAGAGACTGGAACCAGATGAGGGACAACATCCTCACCCACTGCCCCACCCTCCTGCACAACAACAACATTCCTGCCACTTTTCGTGTTGCAGAGTTGTTGGTGTCCATGCTTAGAGGAGATTTTGCTATTATATTAATTAGGTAATGGCTCATTTTATTGGGGTGGGTAGCAGGTGAACTACAAACAAACACACAGCTCAGCATAAATGACTAAGTTTCCAATAATAAATGAAGTAAGAAATATTTCCTGGGGTTTAAATGGAGCAATTTCTGTCATGGAAAGTCTGGGAGTCAGTGAGAAACTCAACACAACTAACTGGACTAACTAAAATAACAGTCTCAGAATGTTGTCTCTGTTTTTCCTGCAATTGTTACCAAACTACATGGTTCTTTCCAGGAAAATTGCAAGAACTTATAAGGAAATAGCAGGCCTTTAAAAAAAACAAAAACAAAAAGCATTACCATTAAGTCTAGCCTTATTAGGTTTTAAAAGAGGACAGTTACATTGCTCGCCTTGGTATTTCATGCAAGGTTATACCGAGCTTTTGGTGCCCTTACAACAAATGTCCTCTCCTCTCAGTACCATTGGTTGGCTACTTGACTATGAGGCCATGTACCACTGGACTTGGAGCATGCTTTAAATGGCCTCACTACAGGAAATTAGTCACCTCATATATTTGTTTTGCAGTCTTTTTTTCTTTATTAAATATTGTGCAGAAAAGGAAGACAGGAAAAATGGAATTGATCTCCACTGTGACTTCCTGTGTGGCGGCTGAAATCAGGATCACCATTAGATAATAGCACTTTAGGTTGCCTATAGCATATATGAATATATCAGCTCCAAAAGATCCTGATTTAATATGGTAAGGGCTGTAGATGTGTGTGAATTGTAGTGATGTATTGTAATCCCCTCTGCTATGATATTTTCATTGCATTGTATCTTGACTTTGTTGCATTGTTGCATGTGTGACCTTGCAATTTCTCCCTCAGGGTAAGGATGACATCACCGGGGAGCCACTGATTCAGCATGATGATGACAAACCAGAAGCCCTGATGGCCAGACTGAGACACTACAAGGATGTGGCCAAGCCTGTCATAGATTTATACAAGTCAGTAAACACTTAGTTTGCAGAGGGAGCAAACTTCAAATATTTTTAGTAGCAATTTTACTTATTTCCCAAAAATGACTGTACATTTTTAGATTTATTTCCCACAGGTATTGAGTAGTGTCAGTTGTTGCTGACAATATATTGAACTCAGACTGAGATAAACTGGGCTGACCAGGCAACTGTCTAGACACCCAAGGGCCCCAAACTCCCCAGACTCACTGTGTGTTAGCTGACCCTGCAAGCCATTATTATCTTATCCTGTCATGTAGAGGTGCCCGGTCCTCTCATGCCAAATATTCCTAGATAAAATGATGTTCAATAAAATGAATATTTAGAAACTATTACAACTGTAGCCACAACCTTCTTTCCTTCTGTTTTGTTGTGTTTTTTCACTCAGGTCACAGGGAGTCCTGCACTCATTTTCCGGTACTGACACAGACCGGATTTGGCCGTATATCAACTCTCTCCTCAGCACCAAGATGCACACACGGCCATCAGATGCCTGCCAAACACAGACGCCCTGACAGAGTATTCTGAAAGAAAAGACCTCAGGGAAACATCAAGAGGCAGCCAGAGGAAGTGGGTTGATGTTTCTGCGTGCTGGCCTTGGTGTCAGTTTTCAGCTTCCTCATTAATGGTGGGGTTTAGGGAAATGGACTAGGACATTGATCAAAACTGTAGTCAGCCAACATGTCTGATTCAGTCACCAGTTGTTTTTTTTTTCCAAATGAATGGTTGTGTGCAAATATTTCAAGAGATTTGTACTGTCAATTGCATTGAATTCCACATCATCCATGTAAAAATGTCCAGATTCTTATAGGCAAACAAATCAAAGTGAATCACTTTTGTAAATTGTAATGTCACACAAGCACTTCTTTATAAGTCAGACTTTTTATTTTTAAGTGTTAAACACTGAATATAAATCTCAATCAGAGGAAGCTGGTGATGAAATCAAAGGCCAAACACATAAAAAGTACATACAGAATGCAAGATTTTTTTCACAGTAACTCTCTCAATATAATTAAGTGTTTCACTCCAACATTAAATATGTGAAACTAAACTCTATAAAATTATTGTTGGTACAGTATAAAAGCAAACATAGGAAATATTACTTGAATAGTCTATTATCTAATATATGACTGTTACCTCTATGAATATATTCAATATACTTTTGGAGTGAAACATTGAAATGGCTGTTCAGTGTACATATGCTTTGTGACTTTCTTAAACTGAGGAGTTGTAGTTTTTACTGAGTCAAATACGCACAAAAAAAAATCATCTTTATAAAGTTGTAACCATAGCTTTAAGTTTCAGATTAGCTGAATTGTTTTGCATCGTATCTAAAACCAAAATCAAAGGGTTTTTTTTTTGTTTTTTTCAGAAAACTGAAGCTTTTGCAGGCCTGTGAGCTACATATAATGTCTACAAGTCAGCTGTTACACACTGTATGTAACTATCACGCAGAACCAGTTTCTAATTCTTTGGCTTTATCAGCTCAGTGTGTCTAGATTATATCCATCAATTAAACAGTGCACTGTGTAAACTGCTATTATTTTGTGCTGGAATGCTGCAGAGTTGCGTGCAGACGTGCTCGGGTTGGTGCTGAACTGGTAAACAAAGCACTCAGTCACTCTACAGCACACTCTGTGGCTGGGATGAAGACCAATGCAGAGAATATAGAGTGCCTTCAATGTTGTTACTTTCCTTTAAATACACTATAAAGTTGCCTTAAGATTTTGATTTTCAGAATCTCATGATATTATTGTCAGGATGTCATGTTTGTGCAGTGTAGTTCCACTTTAAAAAACTGCTGGATTAGTAAGTGATAGGTCATGTTTATGAGTCTGACAAGGTCATATATGTAAGTATCTTAGTTTTCAGATTGTTTGAATGTAAAATTTGTTGCTGCACCGTGAACAACTTGAAAAATTACCTAGGTTTTCAATTTTTATTTTTTTATAACTGGTTATTTAAGGTTCATGGTATATGATCTGTCATTTGAAGTCAAAAAATATCAACCACATCAGAGATAATAGCAAAAAATAGCTTTTTAAAATTGCTTTTTAGAATAACACAAGCACACTAGTGACCATGTTTTCCAGCTCTGTCAGTGCTGGTCCTGTAGTTTTGTAACTCTCTAGTACTTTCTAGTTAATCACCTTAATTCATTTTGTAGCCTATGAATAGCAGCATACACTAATTCAGTGAATAACCATAGATAACAACACGATCTGTCATTTCCTTTATCGGGTTTAAACTGCCTTCTTCTTCCTGTTTATATACATTTTGGGTATCACGGTTTATTTTTTGTTTTCCTTATCTGGGGTGCAAAGATTGTGGGTATTGTATGGTGTACAGATTGTAAATTTAAGGCTGACTGGACTGTCATACTGTGGAAGGAAGACCAAAGAAGAAACACTCTGACTCTTTCACTTTTTTCACAACTATTTGTTGCTTGGGTGACAACTAGATAAGATGCCTACGTCAGCAACTTGTCTGTCCTTGTCTCAGTGTCCCCAGCAGCTAAAGTCTGTATGCTCATTCGATAAAATAGGAATCAGTCCAAAGAGTGTAGCGCGAGAAAGAGAGTATGATTTATGCTTTGGTTTTTGTTGTGGAGCTCAGTCTGTGTTGTTGAATGAATGGTCGTGGTGTCAAAGTGTTGAGTTGTACGTGACCACACCCCACTGCAATTGTGCAACACCACAGTGGATTTTTTCTTCCCTATTTTTATACCATGCTGTCCAAACATGCTACATTCCAAGAACAATAAAACTATTTTCTCATGGCTGTATGTATGTTGTATGTTGTTTGTATGTTATCAGTTGTTAGGCAACAGACCTGTAACTACTGCACAGGCATACACCTGTCTTCTTTATCTATTGGGTAAAATTAGCCAGTGTTTTGTGTGAGACTACCAGGTAATTCTACTAATTTGGTTATAATAGGTTCAGACATGATTTGCTTGTGCAGTAGAAGCTTTAAACATTTATTTCTCAGTTCAAACATACTGTAAGCAAAAGGGCAGTGTAATCACAAAAAGCCAAAACATGAGACTCAGGACTGACTGTTTACATGTATATACACACACACATTCTCTTTGAGTTTTAAATAGTTATGACCAGGTTTTGTTTTTTCCCCCCTCATAGGTCAACTTTGGATTTTTAGAGGTGGTGTTATTTGGTTGGAACTACACACAAACGTACTTATAAAACTGTAAAGAATCTCTGGATATATTCTACATTCTAGACTTTGAGTTTCTTTCTTTCTTTCTTTCCAGCAAACACAAGAATAATGGAAGAAAAAAAAACTTTGCTCCACCCTTCTTTGCTCCTTGATCTTTCACATCATGCGAGAAAAACAGGAAGCAGCAGGACGGTGTGCAATCTTACACTTAAAACAAAAGCGAGACGCACTCATTCTGAAAACACACGCATGCATACGTGCACATAAGGAATACTGCCTGTGTCCCATCTCCTCCTTTCTCGTCTAATCCTCTCAGATCTGTAAATAAACCTCATATGCACTGGAGCCTGCGTGGAACTCCTGCTCTGCTCCCATGTCACAGATTACAGTGTGATCAGCTGTGTTTACCTTTGACAGAGGGTGCAGTGCTGTTTGTGCATGCGTGAATCGTGATGCAGATTTAGACGAAGAGCAGTGTTTTCACCTATATAACAAAAGAGCTATTGTCACAGTGTGACCAAAAGCTGAAATGCAGCGCAATTGGTGTTGTGTTTCAGGATTTATTTATCGCCTCGTGATCATTGTTGTTATGGGGACCTCTACTGTAGGGAAGTGGTGGTCTGAGGTCTTGAGACCTCAGCAATGACTTAATACAATTTTGAATCTTTTTAATAATGCTTGTATTGTCGGTGCATATCACATAATATCATTCATGTCTCGTTTGTAATTAAGAAGATTTTCTATAGCAGATTAACATGAGGGCATTCAACCAGCCCGTTTCTAGAATCCACTCCACACTTTTAGGGAGCTGGTTCAGTCACACAAGATGCGCTGAGCGGCGCAGTTTCCACTGTACAGATCCATGAACATCCACACTCCCCCCACTTGCCTGGTTTAAGCCCATCCACATTTTCTACAGCTCTACCAATCGCCATCGCGGTACCTTGTTTGTAGCTCATATGCCAAAATGTGATTATATGGTGATGCCGTAGCCCGGCGCTGCCTCTGTAAAATTTACCGACAGGTTAACAGGGAACTGCCTTGGAATAACTCTAGGACAGTGTGTCCTCACTGGCCGTTTAACGCTTTGACCTTTGACTGGTAGCGAATGACAAATCAAAGGTCGGTGTCTGTGAGCGGAGCCGGGGTTCAAAGCGCATCTCCACCACGGCACAAGACGGCGCTCCCGGGAGAATGGTAGAAAGCGCTCCACAAGGTAAAGCCATTTACAGGAATTTATTTATTTATTTTTTACTCATTCGCTGTGATTCGAGTGTCGTGTTAAATAGACAGCCATGTATCTGAGAGCAGGCTGAGACGAAGAGAGCATCATGATGTGTGTGTGGATGTTACATAATATCAGTCTACCTCTGGAAATTCTGACCACTATCACCCCACCACCACCACCACCCCCCTTAGTGCATCTCTGCTCGGTGGACAGGCAGGTTATCATCAACACGCAGCTCGAGAGGAGATGATCTGTTTTTCCCTCAATTCTGAGACACGTTCATGTGAAATCATAAACTTGTCTCTGTGCTCCGGGGCCTCTATTTGACTAGATGCGCACACGAGCATCGTGAATGACATCATTTGGGTTATTTTTGTCAGGTATCGATTTTTTTTACTTATTTTGCATGACATGTTTTATCGTTTCTGAGCAAGAATCATCATCGCTGTCGTTGCTTTATCCTAACGATAAATGATATGAATGAGTGTGAAGGTTGCCACTTTTTTCCTGTCAGCTGATGATTTCGGTAACGGCATTTCAGGACACCTTTAAAGGCGCATGACACCCCGTCTGCAAATCAGTTTTTATAGATCGAATACCAGGAAGCCAGATGTTAGACATTTACAAACGACAGAGCCCCAGTTATCACGTTGTATTTGAATGAGAGGTGTCTTCTATCTTCATCATCAGTATTATCAGAATCACCATCTTCATCATCCAGGGCTGGCCCTATGTTGAGAGGACAGCTCCTCTCGTGTGTTGACCAATAGCGCTCCCTTACATCACCACCGGCGTCACGCACGTCACGTGAGCAGCTTAACACAGCTTGGTGTGGTTTCATGTTCTGATCAATGGCCACTGAGTCACCTTTTGCTCCAGAGTAAAGGTGGCTTTGTTCATCAACGAGGATTTAGAGCCTGAAAACAGCCATTTAAGTCAGACACACAATTTAATGCACATGATTTTACTGTTAAAGATGTAGGAAATATTTATAATGCCTCTGTTTATGATGCAATAAAAACAGCAGCTGTACTCTAAGGGTTTAAGAGAGTTCTTTATGGCTAAGGGTGCAGACTTAGAGTGAGTAAACATGAAGGGAATCCATGTGTTGTTCAGCAGCATTTGATGGGATAGATGCTGCTGATGAACTGTGATCCTCCAGTTTTCAGTATAAACCACCTGCCATTTCAGGCATTTATTGTCAATCCATGAAGATTGTTAAGATTCAGTTTTTACTACACAGGACAAGAATGCTTGGATTACAGGATCAAAAGTCTCACAGACTCAGCCACAGATCCAAGTCCGCCAAGTCCTGCAGCTGATCCAGCAGATTCCTGGATTCTGCTTTAACTCTTACAGGGATAATCATTAATCCTCAATAGATCCTTGAGGATGATGGTTAAAAACCAGTGGTAATTGTGAGACAGCATCTTTTAAAATACAACGGCCATGGTCAGTGTCGCATTACAGCTATGTCATAAAACAGCTAAAATGGCACTGAGTGCTTCATTTAAAGGCTTTTTAGGGATTTTTAAAAAGAGTAAATGAAAGTAATCACCAAACCCTCAGTGGAGAACATCCAATGTTCGTGTGAGGCAGGTTTGTCAACTGGTCTTTGGTTTGTTTTGTACATAAGAGCAACTTAAGAAACCAGTCTTGCAGTGTCACTGACACCAGGGCAGATCACAAAGATAAGCGCAACACTAGCTTTATAATGGGCATCCACTTTTTGCCCATATTTATGTAGTAGTTGCCCCACATCCACAAGGGTTAAACTAGCATCTGTAATACAATGCAGAGACATGTTATTAATACTTATAGCTTCCATGAGCCAAAGGAGATATATTTAAATAACTTGTTTTGTCTGAACAACACTCAAGGACAGTAAATTTACTGAAAGCACCAAATCCTCTCTTTTGAACAGCTGGAAATAGTGAAGTTTTTATGTTTTTGCTTGAAAAATGACACAAGCTATTTAATGATAAACAAAATAACTGACAGCAAAGTTTTGGTTGATAGACTTAACAATTAATAAGCTTGACAGGTGTTCGTATTATATACCCCTCATTAGATTAAATGTCTCTTGCTAATGAGCGACCTGAGAGAGAAAGGAAAACAAACATAACCAAACAAAAGTGCATATCATACAAAGTACATGTATTTGACTTCATAAGTGAATCCTCCATCTTGCTGTGATGTGGCAGTGAACATGAAGCCCGCGCTGCACCTGCTGTATCATAAATATGCACACTCATAGGGACATCAAGGGGTAAATATTAGTAGGCATGGTTAGGAACAAGACAGGAAGCTCCATTGCAACAATGGAGCGGCAGCAGCACGTAGCGTCCGGTTATGGCAGGTCCATCATCCCTCCCTTCTGGACATTCCGTTCCCGCTGTGCTTTGAGCACCCGTCTGCTCTCCGAAAAGAGTTTCCCAGGCTCATGTCCTCTTTTCAGAACCATGCAGGGTTTCCGTTGCCAGGGGACAAGGCCAAGGAAGGAAGCATGCCATCAGTGGTCAGTGTTTTGTCCTGCTTGGCCCGTGGGTCATAACACAAAAATTGGAGCTATAAAATTACAAATTTGGAGCTAAAATTACAAACGTGTTGGATTTTAATGCTGTTACAAAGAGCCTATTAACATCCAAGGCGGCTATTTGTCGAGCAGAGAGTAAGAAAATCCCCTGTGATGCAGAGAGAGTTTTATTTTCTTGACAAAGTATGGTGCTGTTGTCTTGCAATGTTGACTACAATACTGCTCTTATTTTAATCTTATGTTAAGCTACAGGGGGGTCCTCATTCCTTTTCAGGCCAGGTCTCAGATGAGAAATTTGCTCCATTATAGGCTTAGACTCATAATTTGCTCCTTATTTATACTGAAGAAAGCAGGTCATACTGTAGCAGGGGCTGCCGTTTCAATTAACTCAAGAGCTCCCTGCATTTATAATGTGTGCATTCTCTTTCTCTCATTCTCCCTGAAACTTCATATATATATATATATATATATATATATATATATATATATATATATATATATATATATATATATATATATTACAAGACTTCTCTGGGGTATTCTAATGGACATTCTTCGCAATTTACAGACTAAACAACTAATTGATTAATCAAGAAAATAATCAGCAGATCAATTGATAAAGTCAAATTATAGCCAATATAGCCTATACTAAACTCTTCAAATTTTGTAATGAGGTTACAAAAGGTTAGAACATTTGTCTTCCACCCAAAATATGAACTGTGATACTAAAAACTGGGAGCCTATTTATTTTACAGAGGCACATTTGAGCAAATTTAACAGCACATGTGAGAATCTGCTTCACAAGACAAAAATATTTCTAGAATATTATATATGATATAATGCATCTGTGGTGCTATAGCCTATTTCAAGGCATGTTCACCTTGGTATCACTTATAGTTTGTCAGTAATGCTCAACTGTGAGTTTGCTATTTTGACTTTTTGATATCCTGTATTATTTCATTTAAAAAAAACGTGAAAATGTCCTGTTTTTGCAGCTTCAGTAAAAAGATGTTTATTAGACATACCGGTATTCACAAGTACTGTTTAGAGTGTGTGAATAATAGATGCACTAATAACATTACACTACTCTGTGTTGGGGTGGATTTCTTGTACCCTGTTGGGGACTACAGCGACAGCAGCAGCAGCGTCGTAGTAAAATGCGGTGCTGAGGAAAAGAGGAGGCGAGAGAGAGAGAGAGAGAGAGAGAGAGAGAGAGAGAGAGAGAGAGACCACCCAGAATATTTCTTTCCATAGAGAACAGAGGAGACCGGTCGTCCTCTCCTCCTCGGACATGTGGTGCACCCAGCAGCAGCAGCAGCAGCAGCAGTAGTAGCAGCACAGGCAGTAGCAGCGGCGGCGGCGGCTGTGGTGGTGGTGGTGGTGGCGGCGGTGCGGCGCGGTGCAGCCTACCACGTCTTTGGAGCTTCTTTTGTCCTTAATTTCTCTTTTGTGTCCTTCGGTTATGAGCTTGTTGGGGGCCTACAAGAAAAAGACCAGTTACGATGGCTATGAATCTTTGCAGTTGGTCGATAGCGGCGGAGATAGCTTCGGTATCGGCAGAGGGAGCAGCGGCAGCGGCGGCGGCGGCGGCAGCACACTTGGAGGCTCCATAGCGGCCACCCTTGGACCGAAGGCAGGCCCGCTGAGAGAGGAGGACTGCAGCACCATGGACAGCTCAGGTAAGACTCCTCACCGCCACCGGCAACTTGGATGGCGATTGTACGCTGACGTGGAAAGTGCTTGAGTAAGAAGGGATGACTTTACACAGTATTAACGCGGCCTGTAACTGTCCTGCTGGAGAGGTAGCAGTGGTCAGCACAATGGCTAACAGTAAAGAAAGTATGAAATGGTGAATCCCCACCCACCCAGTGGTCCCCAGACCCCACCTAAATGGAATCACTGGGCTATTGTATGCAGAATAAGTATGACGATATGTCCCAGTGCCATCATTTTGGTGCAGAATTGTTCTTACATGAGATGCTAACTGGCCATGTACATGCTCCTATAGGGAAACAATACTATTGCTTTTGACATACAGTTCATACTAGACGTAAAAGGTATGTTTTAGATGTGTACAGTGTCCAAAAGTCTTTGTTAACATTCATTTTGCATATATTTTGAATGTCTATAATATGTTAGATAATATCCACACACACACAGTAACATGTAATACTCTCTTCTGGTGTCCATAGTCTATGTTAAAATATGCAAAATACAGAAGCTCATTTCCCAGCCAATGTTGTGGGATATCTACTATAATAACCACCTTTTTCAAATGGGGTTTAAATGTGACAGAACATCACCAGCTGCAGTAGCAGTCTAATATTTTAATAGAAAACAATATTCTCAGCTCAGAAGTCAACTGGCCATGAATGATGGATTATTGGCCTACTGCATTCAATTAAAACAAAAAACCATGATCTTTAATGATAAAGGCGCATGCTACAAAGTCCATCTGTTTATCATTAATCTAGTGACAAATCCCTGACATGCTTTACTGAATTCAGTCACAATAACTTGTTTGTTTTGACACTTTATCTTCGTTGAGAGCAGCGTAGTCATGTTTAAAAGAGCCTCTTGAATAGAATAAAGTTTTTATGACAACTGTTAATTGTAATACCACTGCTGTAATTGTAACTACCTTTACTGCTTTGTTTTTATTTATCGTGTCATGTCATGCCAGACATTTGGCCCATCAATTATATTATTTTATGCTCTTCTACATAAGTTCAAATAACAACTTGAACTGCATGCTGGATAACACATCAAAGAAAATAAATGCTACAGGTGTAAAGTTTCTCCTGATATGGGGCATTTTTCCCTCCTCTCAGGCCTTCTCCAAGTAACTGGCTAATTTAAATGTTTCATGTGTGCTCACTCAGTCTTCATGCATCATCCATATTCACCATCACAAGCAAAAAAGACAATATAGTTCAACAGTCTAATAGAATTTCTACTCTTACAACTGTTACTGCTAATATTTCAACTGAATAACAAGTAAAGTATTTGCATAATTAGAGACTAATGTGGGAAGTCTGTTACTTTGGGTTCTTTAAATGTTCAGTAAATTGTGCTGAGGCTTGTCTCTGCCCAGTGTTCACCTCACTGCAGTGCTCTGTGGAGTCAGCCAGCCTCAAGGGAGGAACATTTGTGTGAAACAAAAGAAGCTGGATGAGGAGGGTGGGAGGGTCAATGGGGTTGGTGGTGGAGAAGGGTGGTGGGAGGTGGGGACTCCAGTGTCAGATGTCTGTGTGGCCTGCCAGGATGGTCTTTTTGATGTACATGTGTGCCTGCCTCTGTTTGTGTGTCTGTGTATTCCATTCACAAAAACCAGGATTTGAGGGGTGAAGGTTGGCACTCCAGAGGGAGGGAGACACATTCAAACCATTGATCTTTCTGGCAAAGCCTAGAGCTCTCTGTGCTGCTAATGTACTACTCTCTCGCTCTGTGAGTGGCCGGGCTCTCTGCGGCTGTATTACCTGATAGGGTCTGTATCAGAGCCTCCCCTGGTGTCTGTATTAGCAGAGTTTGTCACTGTAGCTGGCTCAACCAGCCTGCACACTCCCACATCCATCTGGTCACTGACACAGAGACACATAGACTGGCTAACAGACCAACAGGGAAGCAAGCAGGCAGATTCACATAAATTTATCAGACCTGTTAGATTTGATGAAAAAACCTGAAACACAATGCTGTAATCGGTTGTAATCACAGCTTGTTTGGACACTACAGGTTCAGGACAGCACTTGTCTCAAGGAGAAATATACTGTATTGATGGGATTTGGATCATAGATGGCATGGCTTAGGCTAATTAAAGGATAACTCAAGTATTTTTTAACCTGGGCCTGTTTTTTTTTTTTTTAGCATAAATGACTCATAGGGACAAATGTCTGTGCAGTGACCTGTGCAGTATTGAGTAAGGCACTGACAGGCTCAGATTTTCATTATGTGTGTCTGACAACATTATGGATAGGATCCCTACAGAGATAGACGTTTTTATTAAGGAAAAAGACCCTTCTTTAAAGTGCAAAACACAGGAGTTGTTGGTATACCACTGCCTCAATCTGTTAGTTTGTGTGTGTTATTGTGTGGCTTTCAGTGGTGGAAGAAGTATTCTGATGTTTTACATGGGTAAAAGTACTACACAATAACACAAACAAACTAGCAGATTGAAGTAATGGTATATGTTCTGCTTAGTAAAATTACTGTTTTTGTCAGTGGAGTCTGATAGTGGACTGGAGTTATCCTTTAAGTCTACTGTTTTGCAAATTATAATGTTGAGTTTGCACAATCTACTTATAACAAAAAATCATGACATGTAAGCCTTTTAATCTAAATATGGAAGGGAAGATGCTAGTTGAATCCCAGTATATGTTTTGTTCTTTAAAACAAGGCCAAGCATTTTGAAATTAATGTGGAACCTGCTGAACATATGGAGATAGTGTCACGATTATAACATCAGAATTTCAGACCTTTTGTACTTTTATATGTAGTTTATACTATTCAACTATCTGAGCAACAACAAGCTGTAGCTGTAACTGTATTGTCATTGCGTTTTCCAATGTGTCATAGTTTAGGAGCCTGTAGTAGCTTTCTTGCCACTCAAAGCTGTGTAATACTCCTTTGGTTAAGCTGTATAGTCGATGATTAATCATACACTCCTTGTCTCATCAGCAGCATCTATTATTAAGCAGATTAGAGTCTGGGTTGATACTGCAGTCATTCAGGTTCAGGACGCAACAAGGCCCAGCCTGGTGTAGTAGCAGTGAGATCCGAGTGTAGCACAGCATGTTTGTCCGTCAGGCTTTATTGCTGCACATATGTGTCTCTTTGTGTCATTCACACCAAGCTGGATATTGAGGGAGAGAGGTTTGAGGCTGCAGGAGGAGGGAGACATATTCAGACAGCCCACTGATCCCTCTGGACATAACTAGAACTGTCTCTCTTTTCTTTGCCTCTCTCTCTCCCTCTCCCTCTGTTTCTATTGGTCGGCTCAGTGAAAGCGATAGGAGGCAGCTGAGGGAGGAGGGAGGAGGTATTGGCCTGGTCCTGTTTTCGTGGAACAGCTCTCTCTGTTTTGAGATTACTTTGAAGCACATTTGCTCCTTCATCATCACAGCTGCCTCCCTACCTGTGCAGGTATCAAATGCGATTGGCAGATCCAGGCTGAGCTCACGTAGCTCTTGATTTCAAAGTAGAGCAGGATCCAGGTTTTTCTAATACATACTGTCATGCTCACTGACTGGGAAATCTGCATAGTAAGGAGGTTAAAAATAGACCAAAACTTACTGGTGAAATTGTAGTGTTGCCCTAAGGAGTCTAGGAGAGCATTTCAGTGTATATTCCCTACTACAGATAAGCTTATTAGTTCTACATTTTCTTGCTTTCTTGCTGAGAATTACACAAAAAGATTGATACCACTTTCCTGTTCACTTTACTGTTACTTTAAAAAATTTAATATATGAATCAGAGGTTGTCCAACACTAATGTAAACATGGTTATTTTAGCTGTTAAAATATCATGAAGCATGTTTTTCTGAGGGGAGGTTAGCCCTTGCTGTATATTATCCTCTTTCATTTCTCTTACCAAGTGTGAACACTCTCTGCCATTCAGATAAATAAAGATGAAATGCCCTAAGCACAGGCAAAGATTTCACCTCAAAAAGCCGAGGACAGAGCATCTGTGCTGTGCAGTTTCACAGGATGTTTAAAAAAAAAAAAGAAGAGAGGCCTGCTGTCAGCTAAAGGTTGCAAGGTCTAAAGGGACAGATGTGAAAATGTCAGCGGTGCAATACACTTAAATTCTTTCTTGGTCCTTTTTTTTTTTTGTTGTAGTCATGCAAAACTCCTGTAACTTTAGTTTTAGTGGTTTTCAGCTATTTATTTCAGAATGAATGAATGACCTTAGGCTAGTGAAGCCCTTTCAGATCTTAATGGATAACCCAAAAAAGCATACTTCTCTTATTCTAATGTCATTTCACTTTTAAGTCAGGGGACTCACAAGGGACATATTTAAAAAAGAGAAGTCAAAATTGAAGCTGCAGAAATTGAGATATCCTGAGATATAGTGTATCTCAAGCCACAAAACACTGGATCCTGCAGTTCCCATTAGCTAAGGCTCAATAGCATCCTTTCATTAGGTCGCCCTGTGTCTCGTAAATAAGCATCTATTTCCCAAGAATTCTCAAGCCTAATCTAATCTAATATGTATTTGTTTTGAGGTACCCTGTTTAACTTGTTTAATGCAGTCATTTCTACGCTTCAGTCACTCTGTGTTAGTGTCTCCTCAGTAAAAATTTTCTCTGTAATTCACTTGGCCAAACCTGATTGAACTCTGGTAATCTTGATTGCCAGAGGCGACGTTCCATTCGAGTTTGGAAGATTTCTGTGGATCATATGCTGTTCAGCATGAGTTCAACAAGCAGGAGCTTTATTCCTCAGCAGAAAAAATAAATCCCTGTCACACATTTCAGGCCTTTGCAGCCAGAGATGAGAAGTCTAAATTTGGAACTTAGTAAAGAATCGTCTCAAATATAACACATGGTGAAGGAGGGCAAGATGAAGTGAGTGAGACAGGGAAGTAGAGAAGAGTAGAGGGATAAAGAATAAACAAGTGAGGTTTGTGACAGAGGAAGGAGAGAAAGAAGAGAGAGGAGTGAAAGCAGTTTCTCTCTGAATACACAGGAAACTTTATCTTAACAACCAGCATCTCTGTCTAGACAGATTTTCTCTGAGACAGAGTGTATAATGTCTTTGTAAGTTTGTTATCTAAGG
The DNA here is from genome assembly GCF_001640805.2 of Lates calcarifer. Taxonomy (NCBI): domain Eukaryota; kingdom Metazoa; phylum Chordata; class Actinopteri; family Centropomidae; genus Lates; species Lates calcarifer. The sequence goes on along the minus strand of NC_066849.1, from coordinate 20,639,860 downwards.
GTGAAACTCCTCAGTTGAGCCATAAATGTTATCTAGAAAAAGAAAAAATCGAGGAGGATTTCCTTAGGTAAAGAAAAAAAAATTACTTGGTAACGGTGCTGTGAGTCGAGAGATAATAAGGGTGAGAGTGAAAGTTATTGTTTAAAAAGTATGATGCAGTCTCCGACTGAAATGATTCATACTGAATTAAATTTTAAATGAACCATTCCTTATTTTGCTGGAACCCATCTTATAACTGTAACCCAACCTTAATTATATTTCAGTTATTATCTTGAGAAAAAGAGGAGTGATTCTTTCAGACACACAGAAAATTTTTCTCAGTTTTGACAGCTAATCTTAGAAGTTGCTATACCAGGTCTGTACAGAGTAAAGCACACTGGCTCACCAGCATAAAGAAAATGGCCTGTAATAGCCTATTAGCTATTCCTCTTAGGTTATGTGGTAGCTGGCTGCAGTTTGTGTGATGTTATTGCCACTAATGACACTATAGTACCTCATCATAATGAACCATCTGCCTCACCTCGATATCATGCTCTGCTTCACCTCTCAGTACTGGTCAGATGAAGGTGGAGGACTGGTGTATAGAACTCCAAGTGTGACTCACGGGACTCTGTTTGTTTACACCGCCACATTGGCAGGAAAAGCCTAAGCAAAAATGAATGGTGTCAGCACTGATTTCAAACTGCCAGAGTTCACTTTAAATCCGCGGAAATTGAACTATATATTGTAGAAACGTGGAATCACAGATGTAGTAGACGTAGATGTTTCAAAATCTAATTCTTAACATGAATCATATTATTAGAAACTGTTACATGACGCTCTCTTCCTTGCTGTAAACAGGGGAACAGTAGGTGAATTGATTTCGACTGTTGCATGCCGGGATTGTGTGACGTCAACTACCAGAGCTCTATAGGCAAAGTCAAGTCATACAAGACCATAATTTATTTTAATAGGCTCCCTTTTAACATGGTTCTGCTTAATTTTTTCCATTTCTGCAAGTTTCATTCATAATGGCTTTAGTTTTCCAAGCTAAAACAAACATTCTACTTTCATACAGACCAAGACAGACTTCCTCATTAATTAAGTTTGAAACTAATCAAACTGAAGCACCACCTGAGCCAGAGGTTGTGCTCAGAGGAGATTCTAGACCCTGAAAATGCTGAAAATCCCAGTTATGGGAACATTTTTCTGCTGCATCATGTTTAATGTCTGTATATTTGTCAGCACTGCCAAGTTACATCTCAAGTGATGCCACAGTGGTTGTTATGTACAGATATATGAAGGGGAGAGAGAAGGAAAGAGAGACAGAAAATCTCAGATCACCACAGGGGGTGCTGACTCAGATATGACACTTGGGGCTCCTCCAACTCTTGCTTGTTTTTTACAGTACACACACACACACACACACACACACACACAGTCTTGTTTCCATGACTTTAGGGAACATTACATTGATTTACATACATTTCATGGAGACTTACTCTGACCATAACCATAACTACTACTTGCCTAACCCCAGCCTTAACCTAAATCTAACCTTAAATCATCTTCACCTTAATATTTATGTTGTGGGGCCTTTTTGTCCCCATAAGGAAGACACGTCCCCATAATGTGACTGTCTGAGCAGATGTAAGACCCCACAACATGAGAAATACCTAAACCACACAAACACACAGCTACAGATGGTATGCATTTTAATGTGTGTCTTGTCTCTTGTGTTCTTGTCCATCATTCTTTCACACCTACGCACATGTTTACTTGTTGCGTTGTCTAGTGACTCATTCATGCATCACTGAGGTCAAATGGAAAACTGTGAACTCCAGTTTAGAATTGAAGCAGCACATATTTTTAATAAGCGCTGATCTGATATTTAGAAAGTCTTAATCAGTATAGAAAACAGCTGTTATTTTTTTGGTTGAAAAAGTAAGATGGGAGGTTTTCTGAGTCTTCAACATCTGTTATTATTTTCAGTGTGTTTCTCTGTTGTATGTTTTGTTTCTCTCTGGATTCTGATTGGCTAATATCGTTCCCAGATATGGATGCCAGTTATGGTGGAGGACTGTTGGATATGGTGAAAGGAGGAGCTGGGAAGTTCTTCAGCAACTTTAAGGACAACCTCAAGGACACACTGAAGGACACCTCTACCAAGGTCATGCATCAGGTTGCCACGTAAGTGTCTGCTTGTACTGTAGCAAAAATATTTTTTGTGTTTTACTCAAATTTGACCACACTCACCAAATGTTATCAAATCATCTCCTCTGGTTTGGACGACAGTTTGGGTTTTTTTCCGACTTAACATTTGCTGACTAAGCCCTACTTGTGATCGAGACTCTATGTGACTGAAAGAGGATTTCCGCAAATTCTGCCAGGTTTTCAGTAGTGTCAATACACTTCTCCAGACAAACTCTCTTCTTTTCTTTGCTGTGAAAGCTGAGCACTGTGTCTTGTGAGAGCATGAGCTCCATCCTTTCACTTTGTCCTTTCCAAAGTAATCAGTATGGTCTGGGAGGACAGAGGACACAGGTTGACATTCATTACTTGCTGGTGGGCCAAGTGGCAAAACAGCTTCAATTGCAGTTCTTAATTGCTGTTTCTTTCACGTGTAATTTGCTTGTATGCATAGCACAGGTTGGAAAGTACATAAAGGCCCAGTGCCACAGCTCTGTGACAGGTGATGTGACAGTGATATGGCTGGGCTTGGCTTTGGCTTCTTCTTAGGCACAAGAAAAATCCAGCAGCCAATATAGAGCTTCATCAACCAAAGACTTGTCTTTGTCAAAATTATGACAGTGTCAGAAGTTGAAGACCATAATTTTCACATTGTGAGTGCAGCTATGGCCCACATCTACAAATATAACAGCCAGAATGTGATAAATATGAGGCTGTTTTCACTGACAACCAGCATAATGCTACTGCTGAAAAGCATGTTTACTTCAATTTCACATAGCAAAAATGGAAACTGGGTCCATAATTTTCCTCCAACACTTCCTTTGACGTTTGTAGATGCAAAAGTGTTCAAAACATGGATGACACCATAGATAATGTGAGGAGATAACATCTCTCTTTTTGAACACTTTTTTCTTTTATTATTTTGTGTATTCAACAGAAATTCTTGCTTTCCTCTGAAAGACCTGTAACTGTATATGATAACAGCATATACTTTATGGATGTCTGTAGTAAGAGCCCTCATGTTACAAGTATATATTGGAATTTGGAGCAGTTTAGAAAATAACAGTATGAATCTATTCACACTCCACAGAGCTGGCCTTCATTAGATATTGTAACATTTGTGATGTATATTGGGGATTTTTTATTTAAAATAGTTGGCTTTTGCACATGTTCATCTAATTAATATCAAATGTTATGATTATATTGGTTAACTGGATGCTGTTTTGATTGTTGGTTACAATCTAAAGTAAGTCCCCAACAGCTTTAAAAGTGAAACAGAGCTGTGCAGATGGAGGGAGGAAAGAGGGAAGCAGCAGAGTCTGGCACGACTCGGTCGTCCCAGTGTGTTTGTGCACAGGCATCTGCACAGGGCAGCACAAAGGAGCCTCTGTACTATTAGAAACACACACACATACAGCTCCTCTCACTATTGACTCAGCAAATTTGATCGTGATTATTCCTCTCTCGTGTCTCCCTTCCCCTGCTGCTAGCATCTTGGCAAACTCCCACTCTCCTGTCCTGTCGTTCCCTCATGTTTTGGGCCACCTCTCGCTGCTCCACTTTTCCTTCTCTCCTCTCCTCGTCTCTCCTCTCTTTGCTGTCTATCGCACCTCTCCTTGCTGAATTATTCATAGCAGTTCATTGTGCCAAATGGCCAGTGCACTGCTGATACAGAAGGATTCATTTCATCAGCGCCCTGTGTGTGGTGGTGTGTGTTTGTGTGGACCGTATATGTATGTTTGAGTGGGTGGTTGGGATAATGGGGTGGTGGGAGGCAGGCTACCGTGGCAACTGGATGAAAGCCTCAGAAGGGGAAGGTAGATGGGTAGAGGTACAATAATGTGATGCATTTTAGTATACTTTAAATATCAGCGGTATCTAACCTGCTGCTTCTGACTCACAAAAGAGTTAATTGTGTTGTTGTATGAATAATATTTGATAACTTTATGTAGAGATGGCAGGACAGAGAAGATGACTGTGACAGCACTTTGAGTCATTTGCTAAAGATGAGATTGTACTTTCTAGTTAATGTCCTCATAAATAAATAAGCATCTGAACTGAGCTATACCACTCACTATCTTGTACAGTAGATCTACGATCTACGATGGTGGGATTACTGTGTATTGATGTAGTATCATAATTCTGTCCGTTAGGGGTTTGCCTGTCTTGTGTCTGTGAGGGTGAAAGTCAGCAGTTAATTAGAGGGATATAATAAAGAGCTGCAGAACTCTGGTGTTTACAGGATATAACGCTGTATTCCAGAGAGGTGGCCTGCTCTTATTCACCGTGCAAATAGGGCAATTCACCAAAGTCATAATATGTTTCTCAGGATTTTAGAATAGGGGAGCCTAATTTTTCTTATTCAAGACTAATAGTCTTATCAAGCATCATTTGCTTTAGATCGGTAAACCTCTTTCAAGGTAACGGCTCTTGACTTTTCTTGATAAGATATTAAATCTTTTTTTTCCAGCCAGAACTGACAAGAAACAAAAATGTCTGAAACTTGGATTGGATGGTTGTCACGCTCACATCCCACACATCTATTAGGAGAAAAAAAGACAGCTTTGAAGTGTCAGACCAGTCTAAAAACTAGTCAAAACTAAAACAGCACAGCAAATATATTTTTCTGCCATTTTTTCTTTTGTTGGATTGGATAAAGCTGCTCTCATCATTATTTTTATATAATAAGCAGGTCAAATGAGTATGTGTAATGTGAAAGGGGTCCCTCACAAAGATGAAACCACAGGGAGTTGTCAGCTGTGTCACAGCTCAGAACACACAGGAGTGAAAAGCTCAGAGTCACCAGTAAGTTCATCTTTATGAAAAGGTGATGCAGGCAGGAGCAGGAAAGGGCTTCGGTGAGAGGCAAAGACCAAGCAGGCAGGTACAAAAAAAAAAAAAAAAAAAAAAAAAAAGGAACCCTACAATTGAAGTGGCACAACAGACAGTCTGGCAGAGTGCAGGTAGAATGAACCAGTATATATACAAGGGAGCTAATCAGGGAATGAGGAACAGGTGAGCAGATGGGTGTGGTGGAATCAGGTGATTGGAGAGGTGGGAAGGGCTGAGGTTACTGCAGAATGGGTAGGAGTGACACATTCTGAAATGTTAAAGACAGTTTGTGAAAATGGCAAAAGCAGGCAGAGAATGAATACAAACTACTTAATGATCTGTGACAATAAGACTGCAGTTTCCATCAGCTCCAAGGAGCATTCTGTTGTCTTCCAGCTTATTGTTTTGATTTTACGGTCCATACTCATGCTTAACTGTTTTGAATCACTGTCATCAGCCTTCTCTCCAGCCACACCATGAAGCTCTTGTCAGTGAAAAGAAAACAAAAAACCTCATCGTTCACTACCTGCTTCTCAAACTTCTGAAGTGATTTTGTTTACCCCATTGGCAGAAATTTCTCTAGAATTACACATTGTTTTGCTTTTATATGAAAGGGGATTTTTGCAGTTTGGAGTTTTTCTAGGTTAGCAGAATTTCTGCTGGAGGTTGAGTATGTGTGACTTCTTCAGAGATCAGTTTATTGACTGCAGCACCTCAGAGGAAATTCCCCTGAGCATGCTTGATTTAAGGATAAACCCCCGTGAGCACAGTTGTTAACCAGGCCTTCTTTTAACACCCAAACTAAAGTTGATTGGCTCCTCTCTGCTTCTATCTCATCTGTATTCAAGGCAAAAGGGCTCGTTGCTGAATTATTTAAAGCAGCCTGCTTGTTTGTTTACCTGGTTGAAGAGAAATTTTGCAGGGAAACCAATCTGGAAACAACACTCAACAGTGTGTTTCTCTGTCTGTGAGAAACAGAACGGCGATGGAGTCTGGATGGCTGATCTGGTTTTGTGAAAGGCACAGTGTCCTTGGTTGGTACCCAGACTGCCCCCCCCTTCCCCCGCCCTGTCAGACACACATTTATCTCTCTCTCCTTTCTGCTTTGTCTCATTCTTTCTCTCTTTCACTGGTTTTCATCAATCCTCTCTCACTTATTTTTGTCCCCATTTCATCAGCCCTACACTCTGTTGACATCTGTGTGTCTGTCTCTGTCATTCTTTCTCCCTTGGCCAAAATACTCTGTAAAACATCATAACATCAAGACATCTCTAACATCTCTTGGTGGATTAGCACATTTCAGATTAAACAAGTCAAGAGAACTGCGGTGAAATGATTCAGGATCAACTAGAAAATATCTGGTGTAGTCTTTTAGCATTTTTGTCAAGAGTGAAAAAAGTTAAGGGTTACCTCTTATATTGGCTTATTCTCTTTTTTAAACAATTATGAATCATATATGCTATAAGAACAATGTTTGAGAAAAGACTTTAAAATAGATAGTTTTGGAGAGGAGCATGGAGGGAATATAGAGAGCCCAAATCTAATATCCATCGGGATCTAACCCACTTACACTGTGTTTGTTTGAGAATGTGTGTGTGTGTGTGCGTGCATGGTCACTAGAGACTCACTTAGAGCACCTCTCTACTGATGTGTTTTTTTTTTTCTGATGTAATCTGGTCTAAAATGGCTTTAGTGCTCTTGATGTTTGCTTTCCAGTAAGAAAACATAAACATCAGGCAGTCCGGTGCTGGTGCTTCTGGGTATCTGCATGTGTGTGTGTGTGTTTGTCGTCACTCTTCTCTGTTGTCGTCCTCTGTTTGTTCAACATTCTTACTCTTATCATATGCCACACCTTGCAGTGCATTTTAATTGGCTGCAATTCTATCCTCAAGAGGTCAGGGAGACTGCTTATTTGTATACTGCATGGCTATTGGCCATGACTATTTAAACCTGACACCTGACCTGCTTCTCTCCTCTAATAGCCCACAAGCTATTTCAGGAAGAAGCAGGTAAAACCACAGATTCACACAGAGCATATCCAACATTCCTTATGATATAATTATCAGACAAAAACAAAGGACAAGATAAAATGTTAGAAATGGCTGTAGTCTTTTTCAGTTGCTTAAAATATTTTTTAAATAAACATTCATTTTTTGCAATCCAAATTCTTCTCAATCAAATTTGTGCTTTAGCAGTATTATTATAAGTAAACCATCCAGATATTCACCTTTAAAGTCATCCTGTGAAACTTGCAGTCTGCTTTTCAGTCTGGGATAAACACTGAGAACTGGATTAAATTAGAAACTAAACTGTGTCAATTACTTCATTATGGAGGGCTTACCGACACAACGGCAGTCTCCTCCCACCTTTCACTCTGATGGATTTAACTCAGGTTGTTTATCTGCTATTTTAGCGGTGGTCTACTTTCTTAAGGCCAGACCGGCACAACATTAAAAAAGTGCGACAAATTATTGTGTGGTTTGAAAATTATAGAGTAAACACAATGTCCAAAAATGCAGTAACTTGTTGATGCAACTTGTACTTAGGTGAAGAAAATCCAGAGACAAACTTAATCTGCTCTTGTACTGCACTGTGTTACATAACCAGGTCTAGGATTGCATCAGGGGCATATGGCACCCCTCCATGACCACACAGAGACGACTGACTCAGATCAACTCTGCTTGGGGGATTTTCACAGTAGGCAACAAGTCAACTCATTTGATACACATTAGGCTGCTAATGTGGCTTGCATGATAATTGCAGTGCAGTGGGTAGCCGAGCCTTTTGCTGCTATTAGATAAAAACGTTTTTGTAAGTAACTCTCCGAATCAACTCTCCAATTACAAGACAGAAACAAATTTTGTGAATCTGTAATCCATTAAAAGAAATCCCACTCCAACTCCAAACACCAGCCTGCACCTGTTTTGTAGTGTTTCATTAATACTCTCTACCATGGTGCAGTAGTAGTGGACTACTTGTATGTGTGTGCACCACAGCTGCTCTCGGAGTTTAAAAAAAAAAGTCCATATGGAACAGCTAAATTTGGCAAAGAGAGGCAATGCTGCTCAAACGAAGAATTCACATATGGCATTCCTTTGATCCCGGGCAGTTCAGTCTAGTGTGGTGAGCCTGAAAAAGACAAGATCCCCACAGCCAGACACATGGAAGCTTCTGCTCTAAAGCCTGTTGAGTCTAATTACTTGGATATGCATGAAATGCAGCCTGATGCACTGACAGTGAGAGTCAGAGAGGTGGATCAACCTTTTGGATGCTGGACGCTCATTTATCGATCTCCCTTTTATATAATTTGATATTTTTCAAGGATAGGACATCTTTTGACCCCCGTTAGTGAATTCTAAAATTGTCTGAAAACTATACACAAATGAACCTACTGTACTGGATGCACAAAAACAAGAGAACTACTGCATAAACGTGGGTATTATGTGTAATATTGCTTGTAATCTTTCCTCTTGTTGCTATTCCTTCACTTTTGTGTTTTAAAGACCTGCATGAAAAAAGCTGATAAAATGAATCTTTTATGGTTTATTTCTTTGTTTCAGGTACACTAAAGGGGAGCTGGACATTGCCTACATCACATCACGGATCATAGGTAAACACATTTGGTTGTTGCTAATGGACACTGTGTACATGTGCCACCCATATGTGTAGATGCACTCCAATAATGTCACAAGAAATAATAAAGTCCCATAGTTTTTTCTAGTCTACAATGTCCAAAAACACCTTAAACAACTTAATTTACATGTAGGGACAGTCACTTTGTGATAATAAGGTTAAAGTTCTTATGATTATAATATAGTGGGATGGCTCATCTAAATCTCAACTGTAATAAAATGTACACACAGACACCTGAACCCTCAGATTTCCCTCTGTCCTCCTTGCTCATTCTCAAATTGCTCACAGCGTTACACACTCATGAGTGAGGAGCAGCAGTGTATCCTTGAGAGGACATAGTCTGCTGTACATTTGTCACCCAAGGGCCTAAATCCAATCATGATGTGTGTGCAGCCGCTGATAGTCATGCTTGAATGTGGACCAATGTGTGAACCACCTCCCATATTTCCATTTTCAATTCACCTTTTTGCAGCCCTGTAGTCAGTACAGGAAAAATATAATGGGTATTGTTATAACATCTGTGTATGAAATATCTCATCCAGCAGCTGACATACAGATTTTTATTTTATTTTTTTCAGTAATGACCTATCCAGCGGAGTCAGTACAGATCGGGTACCAGAACCACGTTGAGGACATCCGCTCCTTCCTTGACAGTCGGCATGCCGACCACTACACTGTTTTCAACCTATCACAGCGCAACTACCGCGGCGCCAAATTCTCTAACAGGGTGAGTGTGACACCGCCTCACGAAGCCACAAATGAAGCTGTTACAGATTTATTAGTTTGCAGTTAGTTGTTAGTGGTTGCTGCACTATTTTCACTCCCTGGATTATTACAACACTGGACTGAGATATGACGACTTATTTACAATGTGCAGGCTATTTTTAGTCTGCTGGCGTTTTTTAAGCTGGGACTATTGCTAGAAGCCTTTAATTAGATTCACCCCATCAGACCTATCATTGCTTGCTGCTCCTCTGTCATGCTCGTCTCTTTACGACAAGTAATTTTTGTCCAGACAGCAAAAGAAGCTGTCAGTATCATAGCCCTTATCTCTCAGCTTATCATGCTGTTACAGCTTCCAGTTACATGCTTTAGTCCACCAAATCCTGAGAAAAATATCTCTCTTTAATGTCTGTGTCTGAGGTCTAATGTCATCTACCTTCCCCAAAAACTTTCATAGCTCATACTGAGGTAATCCCATATAGTACCAGCCTTTCATGTTTTAAGGATACACTTCCACATCCCCCAGAAAACTGTGTGAACTGTGAGCTGGAATGACAGTCAGGGATTTTGGGGATACTTTTGGTTGCTATAACAGAATCAGAGAGTGTGGTTTCATGAAAATAAATCCTTTCCTGCTAATTTGAATTTGCTAGTTTGAATCTACAAGTGATGTAGCACACCCGCTGTCCAATAGAGTTACAGTGTTATTTCTACATAATTCACAACAGAAAACTCTGAAAATAAAAACATCTAATCCAAGTGTCTCATCTTAAACACCATTCACAAGATAAAATCTCAGTGCTCCATTTATTCTGTTTTATTCCATCTTAATGGTTATGAAATGTTCTAACCCCAGCATGGAGTCCTTGTATCATGTCATTCAACACTTTTGCACAGCTGGATTTGGATTCAAGTGAAGGCCCATGTGGAATGTCTGTAGATAAAAGACTGCCACCCTTCGGCAGAAACATCCGAGGAAGCTGAGGAGTCAAGCTGTGGAGTTAACATTGGCCAAGATGGCCCCCTGTCTGCTTGTGGAAGTCGCTGTATCTCTTGCAGATGACTCATCATGGCAACTGGTGTGTTGTGTTGCTCTGCTGCTGCAGTGCTGTTGCTAACCTCCATCTCTCCCTTCTCCTCCCCTCCTGATTTTTATCTTTGCTCCTTACTTTACCAACTCTTCTTTTGCTTCCTCACCTTTTCTCTCCCCTGTCTCTCTGCCCGTCTTTGGTCTTTTTCTGTTTCCATCTCATTTGCTCTCTGCCTCTTCTTTGCCCTTTCCCTCTGCCTGCGTCTGTTTCTCTGTCTCTCATTCTTCCTCCCCCTTCTTGTTTCCTGCACCAACTCCTCTCCAGGTTTCAGAGTGTAATTGGCCTTCTCGCCAGGCTCCCAGCCTCCACAACTTATTTGCCGTGTGTAAGAACATGCACAACTGGCTCAAACAGAATCCCAAGAATGTGTGTGTCATCACCTGCTCGGTAAGAAAACAATCACCCATCTTAATTGTATTCATTCCCATCCTTAATTTTTAAATTTTGACTGTCATACTGCATACTAATTGGTTCAAGTGCTGTCAAGTCTGCCAAAATGATTTGTTGGCCACTCATATAAATTGTTCTTTTACACTGTTAACCTTGTACCATATGTTTTTTTTTTTAGTTTTTTCCTATTCCCTTAGTCCTCCTCTCCTCTCACTGTTGCCAACCTTAGATAATGGAGTATCAGTCCATCTTATTCCCAAATACAGTAACACAGCAATTTCCTATCAGTTTCTCCACCTCTTGTTGCTTAGCAGTTGGTTTTTGTGTTGAAAAGAGAGGCGAACATCCCAGGTTTCTGTGTTTGGGGAAAAATGCAAGTGTTTTGCTTGACCGGGATCAGTTTGGGAAACTCAACAGAACTCCCTCAGCAACAAGCTGCACTTTTAGCACACCTATGATCGCACATTAAAGCTTTGATTTTGTCAGGAGTATTTCAAGCACAGCTAAAACCCTACATGTATATTTTGCAGTACAATTTTTTTGCACTGCAACCACCACTGAAATATTAAGTGAAACTTTCTGTCTGTTCTAATTCAGCGACAGCAATACTGTACACTGGCATGCGGTGGAGTATGTTATTGCCAAGTCACTGTGGTTTGGCAGTGGCTTGGCAAACTGCTCCATCTTGCATAATCTCCACCAAGCAGTTCCTTTCTAAAAACTGTATTTTCTCAGCTTCAGATCACAAGAATGTTTTTGTCTCCCTGTAACCTGAAATGAACTACAGTAAATTTATATGGTATGAGTGAATACACTCAGTGAACTTCTGCTGATTTTAGATTTATTACTTACCTATTTGTGCAAATGAGTTTATCATCAAACATGTCCTTAAACTTTTATAAGTTATAGACTTCCCTGAGTTAGGTAGCTTTAGTTACTTTTGTCTGGTATATTTGTGACGATTTAAAATTCAATAATTGTGCCTTCACTTTCTGTTTTTTTTTTCTTCTTTTTTTCTTTTTTCTTTTTTTAGGATGGTCGTGCTCCTTCAGGTGTTTTGGTCTGTGCCATGTTCTGCTTCTGCCACCTCTTCAACAACCCAGTTCCTGCCATGCAGCTGCTCAGCGCCAAGAGACCAGGTTCCGGCCTCTGGCCTTCCCACCGCAGGTTTGCATCCCCCAACGTGTGTGTGTGTGTGTGTGTGTGAGAAAGAATGAGGGAAAAAAAGAGGGGAAGTTAAAGAAAGAAAAGAGAGGAAGGACGCATTGTAGTTGCAGAGGGCTTCTGACATTGAAATTTAGCCTCTGAAATCTTTGTAGCACCGCTTACACGTCTACTTTTCTCTCCGTCTAGTAAAGCTTTCAGAGTTGACAGGAGAACAAAATTGAGGTCGGACAGAAAGTGAGAGAAAAGTTGAATGTCAGTTTGATAAGAGCAGAGCATAGACTGCGGGACCTACCACGTAAGAACCATGGTCAAAATTACTAGTGAGTGGTTTATATGTGTGAGGAGTGGAACTGTCTGATTACTTGCAAGCTTTGATATTTTAACCGCTGAAATGCGCTGATGTTGTACCAAGGCTAATTGACAAGTTGAAAGGATATTTTTGGAGTTGTTTACTCCTTTAAACATCTGTCTGTATATGTATATGCAAATCTTGCTCTTCATCAAGACTGAATATTTTCCAGTTTCCAAGAAAGAAACACTGGTTTTATGAGGCTAGAAACACATTTGCACCGTTAACCATGTTTATTCCAATATCTACCCATTTAGAAGGCAATGCATTATTTAGATTCAGGCATAATAGCCTAATTTTACACTATCTGCTATTACAGACTATTCAAAATATGTAGAAAACATGTAGTAGTCAAACAGTGCAGCCAAGAGTCATTAGTTCCCTCAGCCAAAGCAAGAATCATAGCCTGCAGAGCTGGCATACCCTTCAAGGATGGACATTTTATTACCCTTTCAGGCACAAGCGGTAGTATTTATCAGTCCACGTTAATGCAAGAACTTTCTCATGAGTCAGAGTTTTAGTGCAGGTTGACTGAGAGTTTATGGAAATTGCAGCAATAATATCATCCTTGACAGAGCTCAAAGTCCTTAAATTGATTTGGCTGCACTTATCAGCGTGTTTCACCTTCATAACTGCTCCGTGCCTGTTCTTGTTGGCTTGATACAGCCTCTGGTGCTGTGGAGTATAATGAGCTCCCACTGTATGTATAATATGGACTACTCTGTGAAAGACTGTATTTATCAGACAATAGACGATATATATCATCAAAAAACAAAAACAGAAACAAAATGAAACTATGATTGTGACTTTCCTTGTCCCTGTGTAGGTATATAGGTTATGTGTGTAGCATGGTATCAGAGAAGCCCAGTCTACCCCACTCTAAGCCCTTGGTGATCAAGGCCCTCACCATAAGTCCGGTCCCCTGCTTCAACAAGCAGCGTAGTGGCTGTCGGCCCTTCTGTGACGTCCTCATCGGAGAGACAAAGATCTTCACCACTGCCCAGGAGTATGAGAGGATGAGGTAGTGACTTGATACTGATGCTCAAAGTAATTCAGTGTATGATATATGGTATATGACAGAGTGGTCAACAAGGCTGAAAGAATGCTGCTTTTTTCTGCCCATTCTCCAATCATTAACTTTTAATTATTCTCTCCTCATGTGCCCTCAATCCTTCATTTCCCTTCTTCCTACTATCTCTGCGTGCCCTGCACCTCCCCAGAGAGCACAGGGTCCAAGAGGGGAAGGTGGTGTTCCCTCTGGGTGTAAGTGTGCAAGGAGATGTCGTGGTCTCTGTCTACCACATGAGGTCCACCATTGGAGGACGTCTGCAGGCCAAGGTACACTTTACCAAATCCTACAGCATCCTTTTTAATCCTATGTAATGGTTAAAGTCAACAGCTGCATTTGTCTCAGATCTTGCAAAGGCAACAACAGTGCACGATCATGCTGGCGCAAGTTCATACTGAACCGCCAGCCACCGAACAGTCTCAGGATGTGGCTGCTTTGTGCCAAATATTCAAAAACGGCCCACAAAATGTCAGGAGGAAAGAAGCAGCAAAAGGTTTTTAACTTCCTGACATGCATACTTCATGGAAATATGTGGTTTTCAGAGAGAAACAGTAGACATTGTACAGTATACATACTGTAGTTAGCAGTAAAATAAAAATCTGTTTCTTTTTTTTATCAACTTGGATCTTTGGTCATCATTTCTTGTGGTTATTGTATAATTTTACATCAAACACCATACAGTATTTGAGCATTATTAAAAGGTATCTGCTCCCATATTTTCCTTATGCAGTAGTTCTTGATTGTAAAATTCCATACATATTCAAAGACAGCTTGTAGAGTAAGTCAAAGCCATCAAGGACATAGAAAAAACCATACAACAGACAGTTTGGATAATAATTCAGAGGTTCACTTTCCTTCTCACTTGCAAATCTATTTAGGTTAAAGTGGACAGACATGCCTACAACCTGTCTTACTGTTGACATATTTGACACTCTGAAATCTTGGTGCAGCCAGAGACTACAGATTTCACTAAATAACTACAGTCATTTATGATATAGTTTAAATGAATATGGTGCAAACTTATCATTTGTCCTGCTCTTGTTAGGTGTCCAACACTCAGATATTCCAGATCCAGTTCCACACTGGCTTCATTGCTCCTGGAACCACCATGTTAAAGTTTAACAAGTAAGAACATGCTGATCCCTTTACAATTATCCCTCAATACTGATAGATACACATACATTATTTACATCATACACTTCATGTCTCCTCTCAGACCAGAACTTGATGCATGTGACTCTCCTGAGAAGTATCCCCAGCTGTTCCATGTGATACTGGATATTGAGGTAGAGGGGGTGGACAAGCAAAAAGACTTGACGCCGCCGTGGGAGCAGTTCCCCTGTAAAGACCTCAGCCCCAACGTGCTTTTCTCCTGCCACCAGGAGCATCAGGACGCACTGGCTATTGCTGGTACTATAGGAATGCATATGTTGAATTCATAAAATACTGTTCGTAATGCTTGGGGTGGGAGATGGGAGGTGGAAGACTCATACATTTCAAAACACTTCACATAGGGGGTTTCTTTCATAACGCTTTATATTTCTAACTCAATATTCTGTAACAGCTAATGCTAACTATTTAGCCTTACTTAAAACTAATTAACCTTAATTAATCAACCTTAAATCTCTCAAAATTACTTGTAAACCAGCACAAAAATCAGACTGGTTCTCACAAAGACAGAGAAACAAGTGAACATTTTCATGCAGACACACACTCATAAATTCATTATGCATCTACACACTCATACACAGATTTACATACACAAATAAGCTGCAAAGTTTCACAGATTAGGTAGAATAATACTGTATATGCAAAACCACATTTACATACATTAACATGCAGACACACAAACAAACTAATGTAACTCTTATTTTTGTTCCAACAAGATGAGATGGAGGGCTTGGATCTGGAGGGTAAGACAGTAGAGGCAGCCACAGATCTGTACTGAAAACTGTACAGGATGGTGACATCAGTTAACCAGTGCTTGGTTCAATTCAGTCATACTTGCATGGGAATATTTTATTAAAATATCGATCCTCTATTGATGAATAAATCTTGTGTTATTGGAAAATGACTTGGCTATTTCCCTTTATGATCTGTATCGATTGAATTGAAATCAATCCCGCACTTGTTATGGAGTGATATATCATTTTGGTAGAGAATGTTTCGCTTGCCTCCAGCATAAATATCAGACCTCATGGGACCTGAATAAATTGCAGTAGTAGGAGAACTGGGGAATCAAAACACAGAATCCCAGTCTTGATACCCAAAGGAAAATGGTGCAGCCACAAGAATTACAAATTGAAGATGCTCTACCAAAGTGAAATATTGCTCTCAATTAATACTAGCCAAGTACTCGGTTTACAGTTGTATTGTACATCCTGTACTTCCTTTAAAAGCATACTGTATCTTTTATTGATTGGATTCTTGTAAATTAAGATTTATTGTGTTGTTTTAGGCAATTTATCCCCCAATTAGCTAAAAGCAGATACCAGCCTATTGGCAGACTGCAGAGTATGCAGCACACAGTATTAGGAGAATAGCTGGTGCTTGTAGCAGTGATGACCTATATAGTTGCCCATTATCTCCTACTTCGCTCATGTTCCTTCTTCGCTTAACTTGCTCTGTGTTTCCGTCTGCCTTCTACCCAATTAATACCCTGTGCCTGCCTTGTTATCTTGTTCATTTGCCACTTTCCCCGCTTTGTTTGTCTCTTTCTCACGTCTCTGCCTCATTCTTTCTCTACCTCCTTCCTTCTGTTTCTGTCTCATCGTCCTGCAGAGCCAAGCCGGCCCCACGGAGGTCCAGACAGTCGGTGCCACGGCGAGGAGAGTGAGCCCTCTGACGACGAGATGCTCTCTCTCTCCAGCCAGCGAAGCAACGCCAGCACTGCCCCCCAGAAACCCGAGCCCCCTGCTCCGACGCACGCAGCACCCGCACCCGCACCCGCTGAAGAAGTGGACCTTCTTGGCCTGGATGGGGAGGACATCAACCGCCCATGCCCCACGTCTCAGCACCCGTCTACTGCAGCCGCAGCCACTGACCTTCTAGGAGACTTGTTTGGGGGCCCACCTCAGCCAGCCAGTGGGCCTTCATCCACTCAGTCCACACCACATAAAGTAGTCCCCAACACTGCCTCGCCATGCCCCTCTCCTGCACCACCAGGTGAGAGAACAGGTCTGCAAAAATTATGTTTAGAGTGGTTGATCAGTAGATTTCTAAAGACTGAAACAGTCAAGCAAAAGAATGCAAGAATGTAAAGATGAGAAAATAAAATGAAATAATTTTAAAAAATCTTTTGACATGTAATTTTCTAGAACAAGACAATAACACTGGTGGGTATTCTCTGTTTCCCTCAGCGTTTGATCCCTTTGGGACAGGGCCAATGCCTAAGCCTCAGGACATGATGGGTTCATTCCTCGGACCAGGTAATGTGGGGCAGCCAGACCCCTTCCTGCATGCTGCTCGCTCTCCATCACCCACCCTGCAGCCCACAGGCCTGGGTAAGGCATGCTTCTGCTGCTCTGCTGCACTGTCTCACAGCATTGTGGATGTATGTGTGCAAGTCTGCGGCCTCGCCTTAACTCATTAACATGCACTGTGGAAAATGGCATCCAAACCTGGCTTTATCTGTCGATATTCATTAGACTGCACTGTGTTTCTAATTTCTTTTTTTTTCTCTCTCTACATATTGCTTATTCAGACACTGGCTTTGCAAGAGATAGCTGTTTTTAAAATGTATGTTTGGCAGTGTATGAGTTTGCATGATGTATGATGAGTCTCTGCAGCACCTCTAATTGTTACTGCTACTACATAGACTTGATATTTCAACCCCAGCACGAGTCATTCCCCATCATCTAACAGCATTTTTCAACTTGAACTTGGACCAAGCCAATAGTTTAAACTTAAGTAGGGCAGAATAATTCTACTACTGCAGATTTAGACTTTTCCTTAGATTTAACACTTTCACATAGCAGACAATATTGTCAGTATACATTTTAATCAGTGTATCATGTTGATTTTGTGTGCTTTTGGCCTGATCCCAACCTGAACTTGCTATAAGAACCTAAAGACATGTTTGGACCTGGCCCTGAGCCTAACAGGTTTGATAAATTTGAGTTTGCAGATCTTCATTTCAACAGTATTGTATCGACACTTTTTGGGTGTCTTTTAAGGCAATATCAAAAGTAAATTTAATTTCTAGAACTAACAACTACATCCATTTAGACATCCAACAGCCCCTTAACAACGCCTCTTATGAGACTCAAATCTATTATTTTCTCTGGCTGTGTGGGTTCATGTTGCTCATTCACTGTGTGCTCTGTGTGTGACAAACCTTTATGTGCTCGAATAGGCCGGAGTTCCCCCGTCCCGCCTACCACTCCAACCGTTAACATTCAGCAGCAAAATGCCATGGGAGGATGGGACTGGAACAGACCGGCTACCACAAGCACAGGTACTCCCAACCACACAGACACACATACAGTATATAAATATACAAACACACACTGTTCATCTAATCCTTTAATCTGGGGAACCAACTTAATCTGTTTGCGGTTTATCCTATGTATCAGTATGAGTTTTTTTTTCTCCTGCATTTACAGGAGTAGGCTTCGGTATGGGCAGTCGGTCAGCCACTACCAGCCCCACGGGCTCAGTCCACAGCACCCCCACCCACCAAACCAAGCCAAACACCCTGGACCCGTTCGCTGACATAGGCAACCTGGGGGGAAGCCTTGGAGGTCAGTCAGTGGAACTTTTCCCAAGTCTTCGTCATTTTCACCAGCACGTCCGTGCCATAATCTGTGTGTCCTTTTCCTCAGGAGGTTCCGGCTTCTCCAGCAAACCTACCACCCCTACCGGAACCACCCCTTCCTTTCCTCCCATGGGCTCCCCGTCGCGGCCTCCTCCGTCTCCCCAGCATGCGGGAGGTTGGCAGCCTCACGCAGGTGCCGGCGGTTTCCCCTCTTGGCAGCCAGGTGCTGCAGGTGGTGGAGGATGGCAACCCCAAGGACAGGGCCCCGCCCCACAGCCAAAGCCCAGCCCCAGCCACACCCCAATGCCTCACACGTCGCCCCAGAACCGACCCAACTACAATGTCAGCTTCTCTGCGATGGGAGGAGGGTCACCCAGTGCAGGGGGTAAAGCACAGGCTGCCATGGGTGAGCATCTGTTTTAATTTGCAATTACAAATTTCACATCGGAAATAACTTGCCATAACTATTGAAAGAGATGATTTCGTCATATTGAATTATAATTTTTTCTCTCTTTGTTTGTATTTCTCTCCTCCAGGTTCGAAGCCCAGGGCCTCTGATGCCAACTTTGATGACCTGCTGTCTGGTCAGGGCTTTGCAGGGACCAAAGAGAAGAAAGGGCCCAGGACTATAGCAGAGATGAGGAAAGAGGAGATGGCCAAAGAGATGGACCCTGAGAAAATAAAGGCATGGGCCACTGAGTAACATCTGCATACAAATGAAATAATGAGTAGTTTATTCTTTGAGAAACAGCACAAGGTCCCATGACCATCAGTACATCTGGGTAGAAATACTGTTTGACATTAATTCAGTGGGTTTTTGTTATCTGTTCATCCACTGTAGCACAAAAGAAGCAATTCAGTGATTCCCAAAAGTAGGATAGTGTACTGAAAAACCTTTGGCTGTTAAAGCCTTTCTGTTTATTCCAGAATTAATTAGGCAACCGATCTTCCATGACCAAACTTTGGTTCCTCTAATTACTCCCTTAAAAACATTTCAGCAGAGCCAAAATAACATGAAAGCGTTTCTCCTAATAATTGTTCCAAATCTGGTCATCGCTGGCTAATGGCTCCCCCCCTTCTCTCTCCATCTCCTGTTGGTGACCCAGATTCTGGACTGGATCGAGGGGAAGGAGCGTAACATTCGTGCCCTGCTGTCCACCATGCATACCGTGCTGTGGGAAGGAGAGACGCGCTGGAAACCCGTGGGCATGGCTGACCTGGTTACTCCAGAGCAGGTCAAGAAGGTCTACCGCAAAGCAGTCCTGGTCGTCCACCCAGATAAGGTGAGAGAGATAGTGACAGGCGGACTTTAAAGTGAGGATCTGTATCTGTATGCAGACAGGAAAAACAAGACTTTGGCCCCACATCTAACGAGTTTTCTTTTATTAGGACAGATGTGTCGGTACAACCCAAAATTTTTCGACAGCTCAACAGAAGCAATATCCAATAAATGAGTTGCCATAACATGCTATTCAAACCGCGAATAGAGGTTAACACCAGAAAACTTGGATTCAAATCTGAAAGCAGCGATAATCAGTATTTTCAAGCATCTCTCAGCTTATTGTTTTGGTCTCCTCTTTGTTGTTTTGGTTCATGGTGAAACTCTGATAAACTCATTGTATGTTGCCTGCACCAGCACCAAAAGGCAGGCAGACAAAATATGCAAGGAACTGGTGAACATAATGGAGTGTGAAAGCAGCTGAAGAGCTAAAATAAGAGTGAATATAACACCTACACTCATCATGTGGATACAAACACATGATGAGTGGTCAAAATTAATTAATGGAGATATTAGTAATTCTCTGCATTAGCAAGCAACAATCAAAGTACAGACACATGGCAAAATACAGTTTAGAGAAACATTCTTAAGTGTTATTTAATTAGTTTTACACTCAAACCAGCCAGTGTACTTCATCAGGACTGTGACAGTGTAGAGTATCTGATTTGACTGACAGTGGCCTGGCAACATGGGCAACATCCCCACAGCTGTCATCAGATTTTGAGTCAGCTGTTGTTAAATCCTGATTGGTGCACGGAAGTATGGGACATCATCTTTTTCACTCCAAGCTGCGTGCCTGTGAGTGGAGCAAAGGTTAAACACAAATACAGAAACCTCTCATGTGAAACCACCCGTAGAGAGCTGTGTGTTCATGTAGCATCCAGTTGATCATAGTTAGAACACAAGAAAATAGGTTTTGAGGGCTTTAAACTATTCCACAAGAGCACATATGTGAGGAACATATATAAAGCATGACTGAGGCGGGTTGGCTCCTGCAGTTAACTTAACCTTAATTGTTAAAGTAAGTTAAAAGGATAGTGCCAGAGGATTAATGATTGTCATGTACATTAATTAATATTGAACAGGAACTTTTTCATACATGATATAAACAACAAGAATAATACAATAAAGAGAACAAAAATAATCAGGACTTTAACAGTGTGATAACTCATTGATCCAAAAGTAGAGCTCAACCAGTCAAACAAAGAGCTGCTATCCTGATGAACAGACTTAGCAGTATCATGAAGGTGATTAATAATATCACCAATCGTAGCATTATATTCAGGCACAAAGGTGCAACATTCAGAACCAATGACAGCACAAGTTCCTCCCTGAGCTGCTAAAAGAAAATCCAGAGCTGCTCTGTTCTGTAAAGCGAGAAGTCTGACAGAAGCGAGTTCACTCGACATAAGCATGAGAGCCTTACTGGTTTCATTAGCTATAACTTCTATTGCATGAGACAGGTCGGCAATTTGATCCAAAGCAGACATAACTCCGTAAAAAGGAAGAAGGGGACCGAGTGCATTCTTAAAAGGTGACTGGTGGTGTGTTCCAAAGATGTCTGAAACTCCACGCCGCGCTCGTTTAAGAAGAGGTTTCTGCGGTAAAGAGTGAGCCACTCTCATAGCAGGGACTACGTATGCCAAACCACAGCGTCCTTTGTAATCCACAGGAAGATACGGATATGCGAGGTTTCCACATATCCAGTACATTCCTACAGGGGAGGAGATGGAGCAGCTAGCGGTGCGGTGAGCTAAGGCATTGAGGCGAGCCAGGCCTGCCTTCTCCAAACACTGCTCAGGTGCAGAATCCAAAGATTTAAAGTCAATACTGGTTTGATGCAGGTCCCATTTAAAAGTACGAAGGCAGTTCGAATCTCCTACGGGTCTCTCACCGTCATTCTCAAGACACCAAGGGAACGGCTGAGGGATGAGAAGTACGGGAACAGGCTTTGGGGTTTTGAGACATCTGTAGCAGTTTGCATGTCCTCCAGAACAGTTAAGAGGTCTCATTTTGGAGATGGTTGGGCAATCAGGGTGAGAATAAGACTTGGACAAGGGAATATGCATCAGGTGGCAGGTGTCACAGTCAGAGGCAGGCAAGGCCATTAGAGGTAAACCTTCTCCAGCTGTGTAAGGCATTAGACCACAGACATAACAGCTGGAATTAGGGTGTATGTGGTTGGCTACTTGCCATGCCATAGTCAGAAAAATATTGATATCATCCACTCTGATG
This sequence comes from Lates calcarifer, assembly GCF_001640805.2. Classification (NCBI taxonomy): domain Eukaryota; kingdom Metazoa; phylum Chordata; class Actinopteri; family Centropomidae; genus Lates; species Lates calcarifer. Next base: position 20,618,167 of record NC_066849.1, on the reverse strand, counting down.
TCTTGGGGTTTCATGACCTGTGGAGCTCCCACGATGGACTCCACCAGGATCACTAACAGGAGGTGTAGGATAAGGAGCATTCTTGCAGTGGAAGTAGTGCTACAACAGAGTCTTTGCAGTTGCAGAGCAGTTTTCCGCAAGTGCTTGCTTTATGTAGGTTGAGTCTCTGAGCATGAGCTGAACATCAGTGCCATCATCTGGAGACAGCTGGTACCTGTGAAATGCATAAAGTGAACAGAATGACTCACAGCAACAATGAGCCCCCTCACTGTGCCAGAATATATGACGACTGTTCTGTCTGGAATAAAACCGTAAGCTTAAAAATGTAGTCATAACAACAGCAACTAAAATGACCTCACCTGTGGTTTCAGTATGGTTCTAAAATATGTAGTAAAATAGTGAAAGGCAAACTTCAAACGGCATGCACGCAGGGAAGAAAATACAATGCTTCTCGTCCTTTTATTCATCCTCTTTTATCTGGGCAAAAGCTTAGGTACAACCCAAAATGTACACACAATCACAGGGGTTTAGAGACGGAGTCACAGGATCAATAGCTACTGATCAATCATCACAAGCTGGCAGGATTTCCACAAATTCAATCATGAAAACAGGGGAGACACAGTGGCAGCTTTAGTTCAGATATGATTCTGTTGCATAATCCCACAAAAACATATGCAGGCATTTACTTATGAGTAAACGCAAATAAATGCACAAAAAACACGTGGACAGATGGGCACATGGGAGTACATACATATCAAGTACATGCATAAACATGCAGGGAACATGCAAGTCCCATCATTTAAACACACACACACACATTGATTTATTCTGAGAGGAAATATAAAACATGCAAATTTGTTCATGTAATGCATTTAAATGGATTTAAACCAGTCATCAGTAGTAGACTGTGTTTTCATGAGTAATAAATAATAACAGTAAGCTATTTTCAGTTAATCAACAGTTTTTAAGTATTATGTAGATTTAAAATTCTTTTTGCTTTTGCCCTTGGAATCTTTTATGTTTTAGTGTGTTTTGTGCCTTAGATTTCATTTGTGGTCCTGTTCATTGACCACACCCATACTTTTTCACTTATTTATTTATTCAAAAATGGTTTGTTACCAGTGTGCAATGTGTTGATGTTGTGCATGTGTAGGTCAATTTGCTTTTTTTTCCCATCCCTAAATAGAGTAAACTTTGAGTCACATATGGCTTGATATTGCAGCTCTTGAGTTTTGAGAGCATGTTTCACCTTTAAGATTTGTGGATATGGTCCAATCTGTTATCGGTTTCATATCCAGGTGTTCGCCAGAGGCAAAACACCTGCTTTGCATCGCTCATTTGAATGAGGGCAGAGGTGAAACGTGTTTGAAGGTGATTTTCCTATCTGTGGGTTTAACTGCTATATGTTTTCCTCTCTTCCCTTGCAGGCAACAGGACAACCATATGAACAATATGCCAAGATGATTTTCATGGAACTAAATGACGCCTGGTCAGAATTTGAAAGCCAAGGACAAAAACCCCTCTACTGAGTAAAAAGTGAGAGGAAATGAACGAGAAGAAGCTATACCTGCTGATTCTGTCATCTACTCCTAACAATGTGTCACCATCTCTGGTTAACATACTACGGCCACACCCTACAACATCTGCCTTTATACCTGTGCTTTGACCCGTACCTCTGTTCTCGCCACACACAAACACAGAACAGCCAGTTGATCTGCAAAGATGGCAAAATACTCCAGAACTACAGTGCTCAGACTAACAGTGTAACTGATCAAATGACCCCCTGTAGCGCTAATGTACCTACCTACTGTATGTATGTGGTGCAACATTATCTTTCCTTGTTGAGCGTCCTTAGCCCTGAAACCAAACCACCAATCATAGCAGAGTCACCGGGACGACTAGAAAAAACAGACAGACGTTTGATTCTGAGGAGACAGATCAAAAGAGATGAAGGACCCGTGAGATAAGAAAAAAACACATCAGGGAGTAAACTGAACAAGCATTTCACAGACTGCTCTAACTAGAGATTCAGAGCGCCAGATAGTCTGTAAGGCACAACAAGCATTTACCCGCAAGATGTTTTGCTGGGGAAGTAGATTTTACTTTGTAGTTTTTTGTGAGAATTGGATCCGTGATCAGCTCTGTCATATCAAATCCAGTTTTCCATTCGGTTGAATGTTTCCAGGAATAAGAAAAAGAGCAGCAGCATCAAGTTATTATGTTTTCCCATCCAAAATGTTGTGTGTATAGGTACAAATGAACAATTACCTAATTTAAAAAGCGTTATGGCAGTGAAAAGGGAAAGTAACTCTGATAACAGGTTTGCATCCATCCCCACGACGAATGATTCAAAATAACTAAAAAACTAGATAAAATGAAACATGGCTTTTTACAATAAAAACACAGAAAGCTGCTGAAATTTCAGTTCCTGACTGATGTACATGACTGATGAAACATAACAATGCTGTACTGTAGGAGAGCTGCTTATGGTGTGTCTGATGTAATCAAGCCCTGTGTGTCTCCATATTGGCAGGGAACTGAGGATTGTATATTTTAGGATTAGCACATGTACAGTTCCATACATGAAGCACCTTGAGGCCTCATGCATCCTCACTCATACAGTAACATATTTTCTGCAAGGGAGCTCTGCAAAAGCACAAAATGACTACTTCATTCAGTGCAGCTTTGAAGGCAGCCATTGTTATTTATTTATTAGTTCATTTTGCCATTTTTGTTGTTGTCATGAGCGCGTCATCAGGTCATGTGCAAGTATTTGAGTGAAAAGTTTTTGGGCCATTAAGTTTGACTCGTTCTGTAAACTCTCTGATGAGCTGACAAAACAGGGGAATAAGTTGTCAGACTATATCACAGTTTTTTGTGTTTAGCCTTTTATAGTTGGCAGTTTCTTTTTCAAACTACTATGAGTTGACATTTATGTGCGTAAACACGACAACACTGCTCATCCTTTGTTTCCGTTGGCCCTTCAACTCACTTCAACGCAATAAAAAGGTATGGGTTGATTTTGCAAACATGACAATTCTGTCATGAGGTGATTGTTAGTGATGTGTGAATTAAACTGTGTCTCACTGCTTCATATCTCAGATTCCTACATATCCTTTATATATCTCTTTATCAAAACACTGATGTGCAGCGACTGCATTGATTTACTTGATTTATTTTGTTTACATCTGTGAGACATTTCTGTCACAGCACTGACACTTAATAATACAGATATCTGGTCATATCAACAGTAAGGTACAGCACACTTAAAGTATCAATTACAAAGGAGCTGTTTGTAATAGTTAAAAACCAGGATGTCTTTCTGCATAATTTAATTCATATTCTATCCAATGTGATTGTTCCTCTGAATGATGGTTTCTCTCCTGTCTTTGGTCAATGTTTTAGGAAAACTCACTCTAAAAACTACGCCAATGTCAAAAATATGCAAAAACAAAATGTGTGAAACTGAAGCAATTCTTGATTTCCATTAGGGGTTTGAGGTTTTCACAGGAGATGAACATGTAACATCTTCACCTTTCAGCTTTGTGTTACTGAGAGATCTACCAGTAAAGCTGTTTTATTCTGATGCTTGACCCTTATTATCAGTTTAAAAAAAAATGTTTAAAATCCATTTTAACACATGGTAATTGAGCAGAATGTTTTCTTTTACAGGTTACTGTGGTCATGCTCTCTCTGTTTTGAAGATTTAGATGAACGATGAGATGCTTTTCTGATTGTCTTTACTTGCTTGGTAGCCATCATAATGTCTTTTCTCTTTACTAGAGAAGGTTTGTCCCTGTTTGTTCATCTGCTTTGAGGATGTAGACTGAATACTGACCGACTGCTACAAAGCGCTGTTTCTTCAACTGGTTTGGGACCCAGAATGAATGAAAATAACATGAGAAAAATTGTGTCTTGACTGAAATGGGTCCCTCCTAAAAAAGGACAGTGGGTCTCAGGCTGAAACTACTGAACTCTGATTTTGAGGCTACTGCTTTCTTTGGTGACTTACCAGACACAGGAAGTGTGTAGTATGTGCTTCTGTGCTCTATTTACACTGAGGACCTACATGTGAAATAACCCTCATATGCTCCCTCGCTGACTGAATTCTCTATCTGCAACCTTACGGCTATGTTAAAAGGCTAACCTCTATATTGTAGTCAATGGATGTGTGTTGTTTGAAGTTGTGGTATGTATGAAAGTGATCAGATTTGGTTCTAGACTACTGTATGTTATGTGTTTGCCTGTCTGCTGTTCAAGTATTACTAAATTGTGTAAATATTCTGTTCATGTGTTCCTTTTCAGTTCTGTTTACCGTTACAGGATGTACATAATGATCAAGTGCAGTGCACAGAAATAAATAGTAAACAGAAAACAGAAGTGGTGAGCCGCATCCATCAGTTTTTATATGTCTCTTTTTTGCTGTGTACATTTCATTTTTCTGTCATTTAAAAGGTATACAGAAAAGCAGCCTGAGAATCCTCTGTCACCTCATACATGCCAGTTTGTTCTTTTGAACACAGGAGGGCAGCAGCATTCAACACATGTCTTAAACTATTGCCATGATAAATGGCATGCGCTTGTTGCGCATTTATAGTGCTCAGAATATGTCCTTCATTCATTCATTCACATAAATCCTAGTTTAGGATGTTATCACTGATATTATCAGTGAATGTACTTATTATGCAGAAAATAGCCCCTGTTACTGACATACATAAATTGTTGTAGCTGGCTGAGGTGGAGGTAATTGAAACAAGTGACTTAAGATACTACAGCCACCGTAGAAGCTCTGTGAGACAACATTGCAGTGTTAGCACTGCCATGCTAATTTGCTCACAATGATAATGTTAATATGCTGATGCTTAGCAGTGATAGAATTTACATTTTTAGCAAGTTTAGCATGTTAGCATGCTATAATTAGAAAATTAGCATTAAACACATTAAGTTTTGAGGGAAATGTGTATTTGGTGATAAGCTGAAAAGGTTGGAAACTCATCTTTAACACTGCGATGTATTTTATAACCTTATGAGTTTTTCTTTATGTAAAATCTTGTTCTGAAAGGTTACTGGCTAATTTTATTCATATAACCCAATGTCAGAAATAACGTACTGTATAGTACAAATGTAGTGGAGAAAAAGTATAAAGCAGCAAAAGATAGAGCTGTGAGCACCTCAAGACTACATCTCAGTATAGTACTTGAGTAAATATACTAGTGACTTTCCACCATTGAATGTAAAGTATCAGGAAAAATAACTTACTGTCTTTTCTGTTAGCAAATGGTAAATAATATCATGCATGAGTAGAGAACATTTAATGTCTATTTGTCACACCTCTAGTCAGTGTGACAATTTTTTCATATAAAATGGTTGATGTGTCTCTATCAAAGATACAATACAAATAGTGATTTCATCAGATTGATGATCAGATTAATTCATGATCACTTTCAGTTTGTGGTGGTGCAGGATTTCTGTGCTGATTTGAATTAACACAGACTATAACAATATGCTGCTGTACAATGCTGCTGTTCACTACCAGTCCATATGTGAACAGTTAGGGGGTTGATAAGTTTTCCCTTGGGCCCCAGATCCGGGAAAAACAGGACTGCAGTGTCAGTGTTTGACTATCCAGAAGGAAATTTAGGGTAATTGAAAATAACCCCCTCGATCAGTGAATCATTGTAAAACAAGGTTACTGCTGCACTCTTCAGTTTTTCCCTCCTCCAATTCACTCTGTGGACAGTGCTGACGTACTTCCTGAGAGAGGTTCGGGGCTGATGGATGTAGACCATTAGCACAGGCTGATGTTTTATTTTTCATGATATCCTACACCATTAGGCAATGGTCTCATCTTGATGTCAAGCCACTCCATACATGCAGAGTTTCAAATAAACATCTTAATAGTAGAGGGACCACAGATGTCCTTTGGGGTAAATAAAAATGTGGACAAGCATATCCAAGGAATTTACCAGAGAGAATTAAGGTCGTCACTGCTAGTAACTGTGGATTTAGTGTATAAAAATATAGTAATGGTGAAATTACATGAACAAAAAATAATTACCAGTAAATTGTAGGAGTTGCTTCAGTATGTTATACTTGGAGAAGCTAGATGAGTGATGTGACATGTGAAGCTATATTGTTTATGTTGAAATCTACTCTATGTTCTCTATATTCTATGATGCATTTTATGTGTTTTGATCATTTGTACCTGATTTTATTAAAAAGAAGTTAGACTTTGATTATCTAGTCACTGAGCCTGCACACTGAAGCTAATGTTTGTGCTTGTTAGTCCTCTCCTTTAAATGAAAAAAATTATATACAATAACATAAATGTGCACTCTGAAATCCTCAGTTTTGTACACCACCAGATTTGTACTCACAACACCAGAGGTTACAGTAATAATGTGCAATAAGGAAAGGACATTCAAGAGAACCCCTGCAGCATAATGGCAGACACCAAGGTTCCCAGATTTTATTACAATTGGTCTGAATGGGTTTCAATATGACATACGTAATGCTCTAATTGCAATAAATCATGCAGCACTCTGCCAGTCTTTAACAGCTGGTACTTTTTCATTAATCCAGTAATAATAAAATGTTCTTCCTGGCAGTATTAGACATTATTCTCCGCAACTCTCCCATTGTCTTAACATGTGCAGGATACACAACTGAAAAAGTGACTCATCAGACTCACACAAATATTTTTTTCCTTTTGCTCACAACAATTTGCTTTCATCTTCGCATTCCTCTCAAGGAAAAGAAGCATTTGATTATAAACCACAAATGTTCTTTTTAGATTTAATTTGCTTGGATTTTACTTATTTCTTGACTTGATGTTCTTGAGAGCAGTAGTAGTATTTGCATTTGGATATTTGCTTTTGTGGCTGAATATCTCGATCATTGAGCATTAAATACATGCAAACTTCCTTCTCATACTGACGTCCACGATTAGACTGGTGTTTAAGCCAAGCTAAAGACGGACATGCTGTTTTCAAAGAGGCAGTGTCAGCCATGTTTTGAATAAATTCAACATTCACGTGGAAAGGGTGCACCCTGCTCTCAAAAAGTGTTATTTAACCAAGAAAACATTGTTTTTATGCATGAAGACTGTTGCCCTGGAGAAGCTGTGAGGTGGTGAATAAATGATACCCCTCACTCTGCCAAACACAACTGTCAATTTACCCAAGAAGGCACTTAACCCCTAAGTGCTTCAGTGGTGACCTGATAAAAGACCTCCTGCTACTGACTGTATCACTGTGTTCCTGTGAAACTGGATATGTCTGGAAATCAGTGCATCTGCTCTGCTTAAGCCAACATCATTAAATATGTCAAAAAATAAAAAATAAATAGAAAAGATAACTTCTTGTTGTTTAAGCACAGCACGTACAGTTCTTATCTTCAAATCAGCTGACTGGCTTCATGGGAAAAGTTCATGTCTCCAGAGATGCTACTCCTCCACTCTGGGAACAGGAATAAATGTTTTCTCATGGCCTTTCTAGTGAATGGCCATTAAAAGAAATACTGTCTTAGATTTGTTGATGGTTAATTTGTTTGGAAAGTATTTTTGTGTCCATCTTGTGTTACTGCTCTAATACCAGGATTTGCTTATGAGTTTGTGTGTGACTGAAGGTAACTTTTTCTTAAAACCTCCCAGAGACAATACAGCCATGAGCGTAAATTCACATGCAAACATCCAAAACAGCACTAATGTGAGACAACGTACACTCAGTTGCCAGTTTATTAGGTACACCTTGCTGAAACTAATGCAGTCCAATACAGCAGTCTTGAAATAAATCCTCCCTTCATGAAGGCTATAATGTTAAGTTATCACTGAAACTCTTTTAAAGAGGTGTTGATTCAACTAAGTGATTATTTTTGAAGGTGTTTCTATTACTTAGTCTGTTCTCAATGATATTAATGGGGTAAACAGTCACTAATTAGCACCAAACACCAAGTACAGCTGAGGCTGATGGGATGTCAATAGTGTTGCTCATAAACCAATGTTTTGGACAAAGTGAAATTTTGTTTGATGATGGCACACAAAAATGTTGTTACAGTTCATCCTGAGGGTGACATGAAAGTCTGTACCATGTTGCATGATGCATCCAATTGTTGTGGAGACATTTCACTCAAAGAAAAATGTCAACCTCATGATAGGGCAAGAGGACGAGAAAAAATTTAACCTGCTGGTGGTGCTAGATGTAAAGTAAGGGGATCACTGAAACCACTGGGATTTATTCTTTTGGCACCAGAGATTTCTGTATCAAAATTTAATAGCAATCAATTCCATAGTTGTTGAGATATTCTGTCTGGACCAAAGCATTGGACTGACTGATCAGCTGAAATAAGAACACTGCCATCCATAATGTCAAAGGTCAAAATAAGACACGACATTTACAAGGAACTAACGCAGTTGGAAGAACAGGAAAGCAGCCTAATTTAAAATCCATTGCCTCTGTTTATTGCTGCCAAATATAATTCAAATAATGATTATCATGAGACAAGCAAGTTGAGTCCATAACATGTGTTTTTAAGTGGCAGTGACATTATGTTTTTGTTGTCCATGACCTGTGCTCTCTGCTATACTAATAATCACTCATTAAAATGCAGCCATTACAGACTCTGAAATGCAGATGCACTCACTACATTCTCAAGGCCCTTTGTTAATGGGTCTCTATAACATATGGAGTAGCTGAATAGAAGCATTTCTGCCCAATATTTGGGCAGAAATGCTGAGGGTCAGAGTGTTCTGTTGACCACCTGAACAAATCATGCTTTAGGGAGAGTTTGCATTTACATACATTATCATAAACTAAAGACATGCATTTTATGTCTCTAATACTCTCATAGATGATGGGTTTTATTATCACTATTTTATGATAAAGTATTTTTATTCTTTCTGGTCTTCTTGTGCTGAATCATCCACTTACAGTGTATATGTTCCCATACAATACACTACCTGTCTCTGTCATCATTTTAATAGCGTTAAACATGCCTTATACAATAAAGTGCTCTGATTTCCCAATCATTAACTGTTATCTCATCTATCATCTCTACATGTGTTGACTTGACAGAAGGAAACATTTTGCTACATGTCCAACATGATGCAATAAGAATGAAGGGAACTGCTGCTGTGGTATGTGTGCGTATATATGTGTGTGTGCGTGCATGTGTACGTGCAAGAGAAGAAATGTGCCTTTTGCATGCCAAGACACTGAGATACTGCTGCCTGGGTGTGCATATTTCACACAGGAAACAGAAACAGAACATTTGATTCAGTTTCAATATTGTTTTTTTACAAAGGTCATGTCATTGTAATGCAGAAGTCAAGATTGAGGACAGTTTGGTGTTTGCAGATCACTGCAGGTCAACTTTCCTGCTCTGCTGTGGTCAGCAGACTTTTGTTATCTTACTGGAAGGTTAAAAATAGCAGCCTTCCCCTTGGCCTTGCCTATTTACAACCATGGGTTAGATGTACACTAACTGCAGCTGTGATGGAAACCAACAATAGCACTATAAGAATAACTTTTACAGGCTTTTAAAAGCCGTTTTTAAAATAGCATGACTGTTGTTGGGGTTCCGGTCCTGCGATAGATTGGCGATTAGTGTGTACCTCTCTCCCAATGTCAGCTGGGACTGGCTCCTGCAACCCTTGAGGATAAGTGGTATAGATAATGGATAGATGGATGGATGTTACTGGGGTTTACTGCTATTTGCTTCTGAAGCTATACTTGGCTACTTCTTCTTCAGTTGATTGTCATTTTGACTTGAAGAGAGTCACCATTTGTGGTAAGTACAGCCACAGTTGGTGACTTTCTGGATGGCAACATATACATTTAATTTCTGGTTTTGATTCTTCACATTTAAACCTGCATTAATTGATGTTTAGGCCACTTAGAGACAGTGCAAACAGAGCTGTAGTTTTAGCATTCAGCACATGTAGAACATTATTATTTAGTTGTCCTGGAGGCAGGAGTCCTGTTTCTGCCACCTGGTGAGTTTAAGTTCAATATTCACCCTCTTATAGCTCTGTTCACTCTCCATCGTTAACTCCAAAGAAAGATATTTGGCTCTTTAGCTGATAAGTACCCCACTATGTTCACAATCCATTCACTGTCTGTCAGCCATTTGTTGCTGAGAAGATCGTGTACAATGGGTTTTATAGCTTTTTTTTTCCTAAAAAGAGCTACCTGCTGTAGCTGGGAAAAAAAGCCGTGAGACTCTGCCTGACAATGAGCTGGCAATACTCTGTAATATAAAAATATGCACTATAGCAGCCTTAAATAAACAAACAGGACTTATTTTTGTAGTTAGAACGGCATGATATCCTGTTTTAGTATTTTAGAATTTTCCCCACATCTCACAGATAAAGTGGGGTTGTATCCCAGAGTTTGTTTGGACCTGGTCAAGATCATTGTGGGTCAGGGAGGTGGGGGCTGCTGTAAATGGCATGACATTGCAACCCAAAGGCAGCTCTTGGCTAGAGTGCGTCAGAGGAATTATGGGATCAAATATCATTGGTCACATACTGTGCACACACAGACACAGACACACACACAGAAAACCCCTTTGTACCTCAACTGGAGGGGAAAATTTGAGGCGACCACTGGCAGAAGGTAGGCTTGTCACTGAGCTCTTGTTTTCGCTAAGGCTCTGTAAAATCCCTTTGTGCCAACAGCTACAAATATACAAGTGCAGTCCATGTACACACTCTCAAAAATAGAGTTGGTTTTTATCCAGACAATTCTAATCCCCATGCCATCTGCATTTGCAGTGCCCACACACCTGTAGATACACAGATTAGAGCAAACACATGCATGCACACCCTGGCCTGTGTACCGTGTTGAGAGTTATTGGTGTGTATTCTGACACCATGTATCAGAAATAGCCCCTCATGCCTAGAGACACACTGTTCCACATAAAGCTGACCGTTTGTGAGACTTCAAAATGTCAGTTCCCAGTTTGCTACAACAAATGTTCAGGATATAAGCTGGAACTTTACTCTTCGTATTATACTTCTGGAGATCTGCCGGTGTGGGGAAGCTGGTGAGTACGTTTATAACAACATTTCATAAGACGCTGAACATAAGCTGTGGGATAAATGACACCCTGTACAAGCTGCTCACAATGACTCACACCTAAACTGACAATTAAAACGTTTGTTTTCCAATTGTTTTAATCCTGAGTCACTGAGTGTTGCTGTTTATTAGGAGAAATAACAGCCAAACAGACTCGACCTTGTGTTTCTATTTCTCCTGTCATGTTGAAACAGCAGTCTCCCTCCCTCAGTCTCACTGTGTCTGTCTGTGTCACCCTGTCTTTCTTTCTGCCTCCCTTCCTCTAATTAATAACCACAACCTCTTTGTTATGACAAAATGTCATGTCTCTGCTACTTTCTTTCTACATTGTTCCTCCACCTCCATATTTTTTCCTTTAAATTTTGATGAGGCAGTATTGCAGAGATCATAACTGTTTTTTTTTTTTTTTTTTTTACACTGTAGTCAGATATCAAAAAGGTCAGGGGGGCATGACAGAAAGATAGGTTTTTTGTGCATTACCAACAAAATTTGGCCCTTATATATTTCAGTTGTGTGCGGCCAGGTTAAACAGCCCTTATGTCCGGGTTGGACTCTGTGGCCAAAGCACTGTGTTTTAGTGATGCCTCAGACACATTTAAGTCGAGCCTCAGGCAAAAACCGACCAGACAGACCAGCTTCGATCGCCGGTCCAGTACTAGATTCTAGAGGTTGAGACAATCTATGTCAGAGCTAACAGCTGTGGTCGTTTTGCAGGAGACATTTAGCTGCCTATTTGACCATTTGGTTTATTTAAACTAGGAGCAAAAAAGGTGACATTATGGTCACAGAGGTCTCCATGGTGATAGGGGGCTTCTGTGCTGTGCTGTTTGCTCAGTTGGACCATGTGCTATTCCACTTGATCTTCACTTGTTCACACTAAAAGGTAGGGCCATATTTACCAGTAAAGATACTGAGGTTGAGGTTGAATAACCTCTGGAAATATAAAAAATATGCAATCTCATTGAAAAATAATGCCCTTGTTATTTGACAGATTATGAGAGTTTTGTCATTTGAGTTGTTAATGTCCAGAGAATTTTCTTTGAAATAAATGCTAGATTTAAATAAATCACACACTTGCTGGAATATAATTGAATGGCCAACTTAACTGAAAATTTTTACTCGCAAGCTTTCTTTTTTGTGTCTGGGAGTGTGGGGTGTCAAGGTGGATCTTGACAGTATATCTAAAAACCTAGTTACATATCTGTCTGCAGGTAGAAAATTGGATACCTAGTTGGAAACTGGTTTTCATTCTGTCATTTTCACAGGTGATCATTAATGGAAAAAAGCTTTTATCAACAAGTGGGTCCATCCATCTATTTTCTATACTTGCTTCCTGCTATTAATTGCTGGAATAATAGCTCCTATCACAGCCTGCACTGGGCTAACACACAGATTGACAAAAACCCCTAACAGTCACATTTGCACATCTTAACTTTCTACTTTAGGCCTCATGTCCTTGGACTAAATGCACTTTAATCAGCAGATCTCATCTATGTCACAGGGGCCCCGGTTACAGGGTTTTAGAGACTCACATGTAAGTTAGATATCTGTGCATGTGAGTTGTGTGTTTCCGTGCAGTACACAGATTTCCACCCACTCGCCGTCTGTCTGTCTGTCTGTCTGTCTGTTCTCCTGTGAATCACCAGCTTGGATGCACACCATCCACAGGGCTAAGTCGGACATCATGACAAAAATGGTGTGGAGCTGTCGGTCTGTCAACAAAATACTTTGCCTCGCTTGTTGTTTTAGAGTTTGTGATAATAATAATGCTTTTAGCTTTACAGCAGTGTAAATATTCCAGGAAGAACTGCACATTTGTTGGAAAATATCTACATCATGGACTCATAGTGAAATGAAATTCTCCATTTGGTTTACTCAGTGTCTTACTTCCTCTCCACTTTTTCCATTTTCTCTTATTATTGGCATCCTCTAAATTGTTTAGCTCCTTTATTTTATCATCCACACACACACACACACACACACACACACGCTCTCTCACCGTCCCTGTTTATCTCACACTGATTCACACTAACTTTCCATTTAGGTTGATTTTCATGATGTGCTGTGTTTTGTGACAACTTCTTTGTATTAAGGAAAATGAAAACACACACAAATGCTCATTCTCAAATGTTTCTGACATCCTGCATTAAGTGACATTTAGTGGTTACGTGAAACACCATCAGTTTTCTCAACTAGTTCTCCAAAATGACATGTTTACATTCAAATGACAAAGTCCTCTAGCGGCTGTAGTAGTTGATGATAGCAAAGGAGGAAGTCAGGTGATGCCTTATAGCGACAAAGTCTACATATGGAGGAGGTCAGGGTGGATGGACATGTTGACAAAACATTGGACCCTTAACAATAACACTGTCACGTCATACAAAAGTTAATTATTTCTCTTTCAGCAGTGGCTTTTAACAGTTCATCTGTGGTGTATCTCCTGCCGCCAGTAAGAGTGATAATTCAGAAAATGCTCCTTAGGGTTGTATCAGAGGATAGGGACAAACAACCAATATGGTTGTTTAGGCTGGGGGGCTTGTTGCACTTTTCAATGTTTTGTTAACTATCAACGTTTTCCATATACAAAGCTGAGATTTCCACCCTCTCCCATGACAAGCTGTAATCAATGAGCAGCTTTATTAGAGAGAAAATAACAAAAACTGTCAATTTATGACTTCAGGCTGGAAATAAACAACTTAAGCTATGCTTCCTCCAAAAGCTTTGCAATGGAAAATAAACAAAGCAATATCTTTGCCCCGGTTTGAGTTTGAATCAAAAAGAGCAGATGGAGCTCTTCCATTCAGAAAAATACTGAAAGAAACTTTGCCTCTTCCCCTCCAGGCTTTATGACCTTATAGCTTTCTTTAAGAAAAACAAATGCATTTGAATGGCTCAAGGTGCCAAACCGACACTCTCTCCACTGCTGAGAGGATGCTTGTGAGACATTAAGGTAGAGAACAGGGGAATGACTCAAAGAGAGAGCTGCCTGGATGTTACTGCCTGATGCAAACTGCTTTAGGGTGAGTAGGTGCTTAATAAAAAACATCATATCATGCACAAACACTAGTGGGTGGTTGGGGAAGTGTGGGCATTGTGTGAGATGCAAGACTCCTTGTGGTTTGGAAACCACCACATGTTGCACCTGTGTTAAATACTCTTCACCTGACCTCACTGCTAATCATAATTCATACAAGACATTTAAAAATCGATCTTAAAAGCATTTATTGTTTGAGTAGTTGGTAGTGGTGTTTTTTGGAATAGCAGGTTCTTCCCTCCATAGTGCACTAGGTTTGGACCAGTGAAGGGTTTGAAAAGCTGAGACCAGTGCCAATCATTCAAAAAACAAACAAAACCAAAACAAAATTTGATCTGATGAACATGTGAATGGTTTGAGAAAATTTGATCATTACAAGACTCCATTTTCTCTCATTTATCACTGATGTGAACATGTTCACTTCTCTCAAAAAGGTGTCAACCACAGGCCGCCCTGACAACATCCCACCAATACTTCCTTTGTAACAGTGCAAGATGGCTTCCCTGTGTACATCCTGGTCTGACAACACATTAACTAATAGAGCTTGTTGCCGATTACACATCATCTGCCATGATCTCAATGACATTTCAGTAACCTCAGTGAGTGGTACCATGTTTAATTATTTCCATGTGAGCCAGGGATGATTGATTCAGATTCATGACTGTGTCTGATAAATTTGAACCTGACAATCCACCGAGCGTACTTTATGCAGCGTGTGGCTGAATGTATCGAGGTGAGAAAGCAGAGAGAGCATGAACTTCTCTCTTAGCTCTCTTTTGTACAACACCGAATCCGCCTTTGAGGAGAGATCGCCCGAAAGTGTATGCTGTTATTTTAACAGCACCGTCAAGTGTGGCTATTTGAAACATCTATAAACACTTTTTTCTTCAAATGTGTTCAGAGAACACTTGTTTTTTTGAGGCAGCTACAGACAACGACAGTCCCCATGTCACCAGCAGTTTATGCATTTACAAAAAAAAAAAAGGAAGCCTAGAAGCCTTTCCGTTACCTCCTCAACAAACTTGATCAATCTTGGCTGTATCTAAAGACCCCCAACTTGTGTGTTTTTAGTGAATGTATGAGGCACTGTGTGTGATATCGATCATTACTAGAAGGCTAAAAAAGATAAGCAGTTTTTCTTTTTGATGGATGATTTCATGGACTAAAAATAAGAAAAACGTAATCCTCCACACTGAATTCAGGATGGTTCATCAAAAGCAGCAGGAAAGAACAATTTGTTAAAATTGCTCACAGTTTCTTCCAAAACCTTTTTTTGAAAAGAAGTCATAAGATTAAATCAAGGTAACAGCAGTACTAACACAACCCTGATCTGTCACCAGTCCCTTACTCTACGCCCTCGCAGCTGCTTTATTGTGCTGGTTGGAGGCGATGGCTCACTAGGTTTTAGATAATAAAATTTGATGACGCACAAGCTTGGTGTTGGGACACCTCAGCACTTTCTCTCTTTCAGCCTTTTCTCTCTAATTCTTTCCATATTTGTTTTCTGCCCAGGAAGAAGTATTCCCCTGTAATCTTACTTGTCTCTCAGAGGAGAAAGTGAGAGGGAAGCTGCACGAGTGCACATCATCTACTCGGTTGTGGAATAAGTGACAGAACAGTTGAATGTATGAGTGTGTGTGTGCAGAAACAAGGTGGAGATTGTATCCCAGGGAGAGGCAGTGATTGTGGTTTTATGAGTGACTCCATCATGGCTTGATGATGCAGTTATGGCAGTGCAGAGAACAAGTATACAGTCAATACAGTGCTGTCATTTCATCACATCACAGGGCACACACACTGCTGCAAACTGTGTGCTGATGTGTGTTTATGTCAGTGTGTGCGTAAGACACAGAGAACAGAGAGGGAGGTAGACAGAGAAAAACCAGAGACCATAAGATGAATAAGAAATGCTCATCTCAGCCCTCAGGCTCTTTGCTTTGTTCTCTGATACCAAGATACCCCACAAACCTTTAAGACTTGCTGGTGTCACAACCAGATGTTATCCACTCACATCTGGCATTAATGTGAGTTGTTCACATGCAGGCACAAACCCCAACAACACAGCACTTTGTGTTTGCGCCAGCCGATGAGTACTGTCTCTAATAAGACCCATTAACTCTATTAGTTGTGGCTTTCTCGTTAACTCCTGTGAGACCCGAGGGTGTACACTGGGGCCGTTTTTGCTCAGACAAACACACACACATGCAATCCTACCCTACCAGTGGTGGACTATTAGACTATACTGGCCAAGTGGGGAACACAAATGGACAAAAACAAAACAAAACAAAACAAAAACAAAAAAAGTGTGTATAATGCATCTGGTATCAACAGACTGCAGAACCACTGTGTTGTGGTTGAACTGAAATGGTAATTCTGACAATCTGGACAATTAGAATAGAAAAATAAGAGGGCAAAGTGAGAGGTGGCAAAATGTTTGAAAGGGTTTGTCATTTGTTGCAAATATGGAAAAACCTTGGGCAAAATTTTAATGTTTGCACAATTTAATTGTGTTGTCATATGGTGGTTTGCGCACGTTACATTGACTCACGCACTCGTTTCTCTGCTTCCCTGATATTTTCTTCATCTGTCTCTTCTCTCACAGGACTTGACATTTGTTAGGTGCTCTGTCTCATGTGTAGCTCTGTTTTCCGTCAATTCAATAGACAGCCACTGAACAGTGGAAAAGGAAAAATACTGCGCTGCTTCATGAAAATGTGAAATTAGCAAAATTTCTTGAAATGCCCAGTACATCTGTAGTTTTATTTTCCACCATGAAATAGACATAAATTTGACACTGAAATAGTCTGGGGAAAATATGTGGTGGTTTGGGTGGAAGTCAGGAGGCTACATTTACCTTGTCACAGTTGTCCATTATGCAAACACATTCTCTTTTGTGAGTTTTTGTATTTAGGTAAAGGTTTTCAAATGTTATGTTTTCATAACCAAAATATCAACCTAACACACAGACACACACACACCACACTTCAACTCTGTTAACTTTTGTCATATGTCTAAAGCAGGTAGTTCCTGAAATGGCAGCTAAATGATGGCTGCAGCTTAGATGATAGCTCTTTAGTGCATTCTTGGAGCTTGGCTTTTCCCCTTTAGTATTTTTTCCCTTTCCCTTTCTTTTGGATAGAGTGATTGTCCAATTAGTACAACATTCAAGCAAAACAATTATCACAAATTTGGGAACTTCCCAAACTTTGTGGCTTACTTGCATAGCCTTGGGAAATACTCGCCACTAGATACTGGCACTATACGTACTCTGATAGTACAGAAGTTACTGGGATAATGCCCAATTTCTGTCTGAAATACAAAGTGAGGTTTTTATTTTGGGCACTCTGGAAAACATCAGTTAAAAAAAAAAAAAAAAAAAAAACAGTGAAAGCTCTTCACAATTAAGTCTGTGGATTACCCAGGTATTAAGGTTTAAAGAAATAGTGTGGATTTTTCTGAGAACTTTTTTCCCTCAGAGTTAGATAAGAAGATGAATACTCATCTCAAATCTGCATGGAGACAGTTAGCTTAGCCAGCTAATCACACTATGGCTCAACTGCTTCCACCTAAGCTATAACCAGGTTTTCTGTCGCTACCCTGGTCACATGACCAGTAGTTGGACCTGCTGTAATTACATAATCATTTTGTTTATGCTCATTTTGCAAAATCTTATGAAACCCATTACCTTCTGTCAGTTATCAGAATGGCAGACATCAGCAGGTTTTATTGTTTCCTGGACGATGGCTGATCCAAACTATTCATCTGTTTTATTTTATAGATATTGGCTGCATTAACCAGAGCTCATGACAAACGCAGGGTCAGCTTGTGTTTCAGCAGGCGTAGCTTTTGAGGGGACATGTGATACAGCTGTACTCTGGAAAAGACATCACACTCAAACTTTGTCAGCACTCACTACTGCCTCATGATGATGACCTTAATTCAAGATATAAACAAGTATGTACACTCAGACTGATGCACAAACTCAGTGATTATGTCCTTTTGAAAAACAAAAGGATGAGATGAAATCTTTTGGGAAAAGGCAGTGGTGTTAGTCTGGTCATCTTTTGTGTTTTCCTCTGTGAAACTGTTTTAGCTGTATTTCTCAGTAACACGGATATTCACAGTGTGACCCTGGGCATAATGCCAACAGAAATAAGGATGTCCAGCCCATGGACCTTCATCAAACATGAAAACACAGAGCTTTGTGATACAAAAAATTCTGGCCATGAATGTGAAACACAATGACAAAAACAGATGCTTTGAACTGGGAAATAGCAAAAGCAAACTTATTTTGCAGGTTGAGAATAAGAAAATTCAAGACAGTAACAGATGGAGGCATATATTCCAGTAAAAATGGAATGAAAATCTCTACAATGCACCAATAACACAGGTTGAGGAGCTGCCAGGCTTCTTTTGGGTCAGTGTCTCATCTTGACCTAAGAACTTGTGCAACTTAAATTTAAAAAGGAAAGGAATGACCACTAAATGACATGAGGAGGGGGGTTTGATTAACATACTGTGTCCCCCAAAACATTAGCATTTACTAGTTGGCCTTATAGAGAGTCAGACTAGCTTCCTCAGTGTCACTCCACTTGCTCTGTGTACAGTACTTTGACCTTTTCCTCTCACTGGCCTCTTCCATGCAGTCACCCCAGAGGTAAATGAACTCCAGGAAGATGACGTACAACATCACACTTATCAGCCAAGTTTTTTTTTTTCATAAAGTCAGCATATTGCGAAATCTAGAAAATAAGTCTTAAAAAGGGGCTTTCCACCAGTTTTATACATCAGTTTACTTGGCATAGGGAGTACTAATCAGCCTGTGAAAACAGTTGCATAAATGTCTTCTGTGTTGCTTGATTACCTTGGATGTTTCTTGACAACTAGAAATTAACAAAAGAAGCCTGTTTTACAGTTTGGTAATGTAGCATTTGAAAGACAGGGATTTTCACATGGAGATTCTACCACATAGTTACCCTTTAAGGAAACGGAACACTAAATCTCTTGTTTCCTCTCTTTCACAGAAAAGCATTAAGATGATAGAAAAAATATTTGACATTCACAGCTTATTATGTAAAATCAAGTTACGCTGCATCCTTTGGTGATCAAAGAAATTTAATCTGCATGTGAAACAGGGTGCTGGCAGGGAAATCACATTTGAGTAGAATCACTGATGCATTTAAAATAAATGGATGATATCATTCTCACTGGTGACATCACCAAACCAGTTTGCAGGCATGACATCACCTCCTTGGTATGTAACCCCCTCCTGAGGATTTCTTTTTTCTAGAGCAGCAAAATCTAATTAATTATTCATGAACGGCTTCCCTGTTGAAGGCAGACAGCAGCTTTACACCACAGGCTACAGGGGGCTGTTTGCTAGAGAGATTCAACCCAAATGTTGATGCAGTGTAAAATGATTGACTCATCTACTGCAGTGATGATATTATAGCTCTGGTGTAAAATCATGCCCCCAGGCAATGATGACTTGGGAATAATGATGGACTGATGTCATTGTTAGTGCAGCACTTTGCTGCTCTTACAGATACAGGACTGTTTAACCAGGGGGGTTTTCTTGGAAGACTAGATTAATTAATTATAGCCATACTTGATTTGTAACCCCGAGTTCACCATGTTTTAACTGTTGTTGTCACGGTTCATATGAGGCAACAGGAAAGAGGAACCAAATACAAACACAGACCATGCAGCCCGGAAGCGTTCAACAATTTTATCAGAGGAGATAGTGGTAATTAAGGCTTATAGGGAGCAAGTACAAGAAGAAAACAGGTTTCAGGATGGCGAAAACACAACAACCATGCAAGACCATGGATCAGGCCAAATGATTAGGAAAAGGCGGCTGGTATATAGACTGTGACCTGATTAGGGAATGGGAAACAGGTGAGGTGGGTGAAGGAGTCAGGACTGGCTGTTTAGGGAATGAGACACAGGTGAGCAGGTGGATGCAGAATGTTGGGTGACTGAAACAGGGAGAATGGTATTAAATAAAAAATAATAATATTGAAAACAATTATAATAGGGTAGAACAAGAAAAGTATAAATAAATAAATAAATAAATGTTTCCTTTCCTACAGGGTATCAGTGAATGATTCATAGCAATCAGATGCATATAGTAGCGGTAGTTGTTTTCTTCCTTCTCTGGCTTCAGTCTCCCTCTATTGAAGGCAATATTCGGAAAAAAGCAAAGCATTCAAATCATTGAACATCAGAGGCGATTACTTTGCAGATTGGATCATTATGGTACAAGAAAGTGCACAACAAAAACACAAAAATAGGATCAACATCAGAGGAAGTTCCTTGCTTCAATACAGGTAACAATAGAGGATACAGGAGTCTAAATAGTCCAGTTTTATTTATTTATCTACTAATTTACTGTTCTCTATTTTTGAACCACAAAAATATCCTCACATGAGGATTACACACCAAAAAGATGATGTCATTCTTGCACACAGCTTGGGATGATGTCATTGGAGAGAATGATGTCATCTCTTCATTTTGAATGCGCGCTGTTGGTGAGGCTGCTGCCACAGTGTGTTTCCCTTCTGTGCAGGAGGCTGCGGTGAATCTCATGTTTCTGTATCACTTTAATGCTACACTGCAGAAGAATGGGAAATATCTCCAGATGGTTTTTAAGTAGCAGCATATTAGTGTTTTCTTAGGTCCTTTTTGTAGAATTTAAAGTATGTTGCCTTTGTGAGTAATGTTGACTGTAAGTGTGAGTAAGACTGTCTGTCTGCATGTTTTTCCACCATTAAAAATAGTTCCCATCAAAAAGTATTTTTGCTGGAATTTTCATCAGGTTCCAAAGTAAGTTTATTAAATACATGATGTGTTATTTGTTAAAATGGTTGATTAAATGATTTTAAAGTGCTAATCCTAACCCTAACCCTAAGGTTGCAGTCAGAGCGTGGATATTTTGTTCAAAGGAGATAACTGTGCAAATGTTTGCATCTTTTTTCAGTAGATGAAAACATAAATCAGGAGTCATTCATTCAGCTTCTACTTATTCATCCAGTTTGCAGGTATGAGAGAAAGCAGCTGACACTGGCACACACTTGCTAACACAATTCATCTGACAATGACATCCTGTAATTGCACTTGGCAAAAATCACAAAAGATAAATGTGACAGAAAAAAACCCTCATAACTTCTGTCTTCTGTCGTGTCTATTATGGCTCTCTGCTGCAGTGAAGGGATTTTGGATGTGGGTGAAACCAGATGCTGCTAATCCCCTGACACTCACTGCAGCATACAGTGACGGAGTGATGCCATGCTGCCGACAATTATGAGCCAAAATCACATCTATAAAGAGAAATGGGCTGTGGAAGTGAAGTGACGTGCCTCCACTGTGACGCAGATCAAGGAAATCCATTTGCAAATGAATCTCCTCCCCTTCACACAGGCATATTTATGCAAGCACACCATGACGCATCCTTTCTACGTAATAAAGTTTGATAGTGGCTGCGGGCACTATCTCACTCTGACACCCACACACACAAGAACCTGTACTGCATTGCATTACTTCCCTGGAGGCTTACTCTAACCTCCATGTCTAATCTCAACAAAACCTCAGCCTGGTCATAATTCCAACCTGGGCAGCATGATGGCTTTGTGGTTAACACAAAGCAGGAAGGTCCTGGGTCGAAACGTGCCACCCAGATGTGTCTGTTGCAAACTTTGCATATTTTCCCTGCCAGCCTGGGTTTCCTCCAAATGCTCCAATTTCCTTTCCTAGTCCGAAGGCATGCAGGTCAGATGAACTGAAAACTCTGAACTGCCCATAAGCATGAAAGTGACTGTGAATGTCATAGTCTGTCTATATATACTGGGTCTGTTAGACTGGCAACCAAGTGTAGTGTACTACATATTCATATTCATCCTCAAAGTACACGGTTTACTACAGCCAGTATAAAAAGTTCATGTACTCTACTGATTTAATCTAACAGGAAATGGTGCAAGCTGTGCACCATCCCATCAAACCGTGCCTGTAAATGCCACTGACTATTAAACACCGATTTGACACTTTGACGTGACACATTGACACGTGAACTCATGACATATTCAAAACCTGCTTAAATTAATGATGTAACTTGGCTTTGGACAATGCTGGAGTGTAGTCCTAAAACGAAAAGTTAACCAAGACATGACCTGAGTTTTGTCCCAACAGTCTAAACATAAAACCTACTAGTGTGACTGTACATGTGAGGATTTTGGACTGACTACGTTCATTTCCTCTAGGCTTACTGTAACCTAACCTCAGCCTCAGTCATCATTTTAAACCTAATCCTAAAACTAATGGTGGGGATCAGAGATAAGACCTTATGTGCACACAGATTTTTGTCCCCACAGCGTAATGAATACATAATACAAACACACACACGATATACCATACTGTGCCCTTTGAAAACCATCAAGCAAACCATAATGATAATCATAATAATCAAAGGTGTGGGATTGTAAATCAACACCTCAACTTAATTAGGATTCACACCTACAGATAAACTGGCCATTAGCTTGTCAGCTTGATATTCACTTGTTCCAGCAGCCACAGTCACCAACATCTGCATGTGGCAACTCCCACAATGCCACACATTGATGGTCCTTTCATCTGTCTGACAGCCAGTGATTTACTGTTGTAATTATATTATGTCTTATCTTATTTTTTGTCACACTTGTGATAATTGTGCAGAGCAGATCACTATCTTAGCCATGCAGAGAGCTATTGACAAGAACTACTTTCCTGATGTGTTGGTAACCTTACTGTATTGATTGAGACAGAGGAAAGAGAGCTAGCAGACCCTGAAAAACACCAACAAACATCAGTAAACAAGCATTTGTAAATGATTCTTTTTTATCTTTGTATTTATTACTGTTTCTAAAATGCAGTTTAAAGTAGAAATCGATTTGAAATTCTACCAGAATGATGCATTCAGTGCCGTTTGTCGGGTCAACACCATAAATACTGTAAATATTAAGCCTGTGGGAAACACTGATAAGCTTTGGGCACACATGATTGTGTCCTATTTATCCTCATCTCTGTAAATGTCCACCTTTACTCTGGACACACTAATAATACCTGTGTTTCCCAGTGACACAGACCCTGTTTTTCCTCCATGCATACTCTACACTTTCACCTCTGTTTCTGTTTGGCTCTATGCTCGCCATCTACAGTTTAAAAGTACAATATAGAGGGCACTAGAGGAGGAATGTATGGATGCCAGTTGCATTTTTTTTTATTAGACTGTTTTATTTTGTCAGCTGGTGTTACATGGATATTTAAAGGTGTTGTTGGGAAACACTGAACTGGTGTATAAATATATCAGGCCACATCACCCAGGACAACAAAATCATTCACTATTGACTGTACAGTACAGTCTCCTATGCAAAATTTCTTGCATCGTCAATAGTGACAGAGACATATTTTCCATTCCTATTACAGATTACTAACTGGACTGTCTGTTTGCATTTGGAAAAGTAGGTTGACTTAGTGGTGTGGCATCTGGACGGAGAGTTTTTTTTTCCAGGACTTAAACAGGCAGCTTTTTAACCATATTTTTTAAAACGAAAGACAGAAGTTGAATGTCAGCAGAAGCCTGCGGGACCCGAGTGTCTCTGCTGCTGTTTGTCCTGCTCAGCACTGTGGACTCTGCTGACTCCTGTTACACACAAATACAACAGGTGTCTGTATGACATCTGGAATATAACTCTGAGGCAGGAGTGTTTTTAAACAGACAGTAGTGTTGACTGTAGTTCTATAGAAGTCAGTTTTTTTCCAAACAGGAGGGAGTGAAATGAAATTCAGAGGAAGACACAGACGTTAGGGCCCTTGAAGCACTTAGCATCAAGTTGGCGTTCATGTTGTACTTATCATCACATGCAGCTGTTGATAAGTGGGAGTGGCAATCCCCAAAATTGTTGTAAAAGAAAAGATAACTTTGCAGCACATTTCCTTTAATCCATTTTTAAAATGGGACTTCTGTGTGTTTATCTAACTGCTGTACTGTCACATCCGAAGAAAATAATGTCTGTTTGTGTGTACTCTGGCTCCGATCTGTCGATTTGTCAGGGAGACAACGCTTCTCTGTTACTGTCTGTTACTATGCAGTACACAAAGCGTTTTCCAGTGTGGGGGTTGGACAAATTGTGTTATGCCATGGGAATGACAGGTACCTAAACAGAGAAGAGGTGAAATTTAGTGACATTTCAAGCTGTGTAGAGCAAGACACACTTGACATATTTTTTAAAGTATTTATTCATTAATTAGCAGTAGTTCATTAGCAGTACAGTACAGAGAGAGATTTTCTGCTACACACTTGCTGACAACTGAAAGTGGGATTTTTGCTTTCTGTCTTCCTGTGCAGATAGATGGATGGATGGATATACAGATTTTAACCTTAACCTTAACACTGAGTTTAAACCCAAAACAAATGACTATCCATGTGAGCACAAGAGAGCCTTCACTCTGATGAATACATAGTACACAAATTAAAAAAAAAGAAAAGCTGATTGATACATAAAAATAAATAAAAGGAGCAAATACATAAGTAAAATAAATAGATAAATAGAAAAGTTTGGAATGTAAGATTTGGTCATTTTTCTGATTTGTCAAAATAACCGTTAACATCTGCATGTTGCTGTTGTGAAAGACATAGGCATCCGGTCCCTTATCTTGTGAGTACAAGTAGCAATATAAGTGTAGGTAAGTGTAGAAATACTCTGTTATAAGTAACTCCTTGATTATAAAGATTATTGCCAGGTTTATGGAAAATTTAGCCGATACAGTGGAGTAAAAATATATTTCCATCTAAATGTAGGCTGAAGTAGAAGGCTGAAGTATTATAGATTGTACGAGAAATACAAAGTATCTAAAATTTGTGCTCCAAAACAGTGATTGAGTAAATATACCAAGTCAGCCACCACTACCGGTTGCTTTTGCTTTTATTCCGGACCAAATTGTTCTTGAACATGGTTATACAATGGCCATCATAAGTGGTGAGATTTCCGGAGGTGTTATGAACGCATCACAATGGGCCGGCCGCTGTTGTCTCTATCAGAGCCTCTCCCTCCTCTCTCTCCTCTCCAGCCCTCAGTCTTGTTTCTTTACGCCGGGAGGCTCATCTGAGCTTCACGTCAAGGAAACAGCGGCAGCGTGTGAGTGTGAGAGGGAAAACGGTTTTCGTGAGGAAATCCAGATCAAGTCTCAGTCATGGACAGTTCACCCTGACAGAGGCGCGCAGATCTTAAGTGAGGATTTTAAACTTTATCACCTGAGTGAGCCCCGATTTGAACCAAAGGAGTCCCGGACACGAAACCGGCACAAACCTCCAGGAGCAATGTAAGACCGTGATCTCATTATTACTAATTCTCACCTTTAACGTTTCTAATGCCCACTTATGACTGTCGGGTTCCTAACCGTTCTTGCGACCTTTTTGACTCTCTCTTTCACATAGAGGTGTGGAATTACTCAGCTGCTTCTGTCAAACTGTCAGTCTGGATGTTTCTCACCTCAGATATAAATGTGTGTTTTTCTCCTCTGTCGATACCACTGTACAGATGTGCTATGATAGAATACCAGTCTTCTTAGCATCAGCTACCTGTCAACTATTGTATCCTAATGTCTTATGGTGAGTTTACATGAACCTTTTCAAAGTTTTGATTCTGCAGTGCTTTGTCTTATGTTGAACATTTCTACTTAGAAAGTAGAAGATTCGTTATGTTATTTTTTCTGATCTAGCCTAACCTAGACTTTATTATATGCTATTTTCTCATGTTCATTTTGCACTTTCCACCATGGGAAACTTTAATTTAAAAGTTCCCATCAATCTTATCAACACATTTGGAATTAATGCTGAATATGTAGAGTCAGAAATGAGAGCAACTTGTCAGAAATATGTTGCTGCTGTTCACTTCTGTAGCTGATGATGATGATGATTGTGGGGGGAGGGGGGGAGGGGGACAAGCCCCAGCGTGCCTCCAAGCACTTCAGCTCTAGACTGGCAAGGGAGTGAGTCAGACCTGGATGAATAGCTGGCGAGGTGGAGTCCTTGGAGGACACGGAGCAGAGGGGCAGAGCTTCCCTTGCAATGTGGAAAATAGTTTCAGATGGTTGTCTTGATTCAGCCTCATTGTTTCCAAAGAAGACGAGGAAACAGCAGCTTACACGCTGCTGGACCTGAGTGAACCATCAGTGCCGATCCTTCAGTGAGTTATGAGTTGCAGTTTCCCCTGTGTGGTGTGCAGCTCGGAGACAATGAGCATCAAAGTTTCACCATCTCGACTGTCAGATCTGTTAGTGAAGTCTAGTTTTATACCAACAGCCTGTAAGAGCCTTAAAAAATTCCAGGATTTAGGCTACTCACCTGCATGCCATTGAATGCTTGGCTTCTGTTACTTGCCTCAGGCAGAACAATGTGACTATATGAAGACATTTTTGTCTTTGCTTGCAAGATATTATGCGCATGATGTGGACATATTTTTCTTCATCCTTTTCTCAATTCATTCATTCAGTCCATTGTATTGTCACATCCTGGTTGAACTTGTTTTTGGATCAGATGGTTGGCTAACTCAGGACAGTTTTGTTGAATTAAGCATAAGTGAGCAGTATAAACACCTTTCACCTACTGTAGGAGAGTGGAGTAGTCAGTTGAATTGGTTATTGAAAGTAGTGAAACATGACCATAACAACTTACGTCTTAAGATTGTTTATTTTGTTCGACCAAAAGTCCAGAACTCAGAGATATTCATTTTACTCTCACACAAGACAAGGACAAGCAGCAGATTCTCACATTTGAGGAACTGGAACAAAAAAACCTTTGACTTTTTTTTACTTAAGAAAAATGACAGCAATTATCAAATTCAACCAATCCATTATCCAGCTAATCATTGCAGCTCTAGAATGGAGCTTAAACACCATTAGGCATCAGTGGGTAAATACATGAATAGCCTGTTGTGAAATGACTTATGTGGTTATGTCACCAATAAAATGAAGTAGCTGGTAAACCAACTGTTGACTGTGGTTAACCTTTACAGTAGACCTTCACCAAACCCACGGAGTTGTGTGTTTATTTGGCAGGATCTTATGACTCTACTCTCTGTAGGCTTTGAGATTTTGATTGGTCCTTACTTGGCGTGAGTAATATGATGATATATACTACACGACGTGATATAGATTTGCCAGAGATTTTATGCTACTGTTTATACTGTGACAGCTATCTTATTAATATCTCTGGTTAAATCAGACCTTTGTAGGAAGTGTTGCAAATCAGTGCTTTGCAATTACTGCGTGGGCAATATTGGATTTTTATATGTGTATGTATTTTTTTCATCAGTGTGAAAATGTACCTTGATTTTTCAGGCATTAAATTTATGGATTAGCCCCAAATGTAGACATTCCTATCTGGATGAAGAGTTTCTAAACAGATTTTACAGAGCACGTTTTATATTAAATGTTGATATCATTAAAGCACATATGCTATGATTGGGGATTTTTTCAATATCTCTCACTCATAGTCCTTGCACTGGTTTGGATAGCACAGAGACTGATGGGGATTTTTTAAGGGACTCCGGATTCTGCATCTATCCATCTAACATGCTAATGAAACTGGGTGCTAAACCTTTCATCACGACCTGAGGCTAATATTGACATTTCTGCCTTCAGTGGTTTCTCTTGATCACTTATTGAAACAGCAAAAAGCAAAACTTGTACACTTGTGTGAACATCAGTTACGTATTGTCAGTTTCAAGAACAACTTCAAGAGCAACTGGCGAATGAGATCCAAGTAATTCTGTTAATGTTGTTTTTACCAGAATAGAATTTTACAAAAACACAGCACAGTCGAATCAAATCAGGTCTCCAACAGCGAAGAAAGTGTTGTAACAATCCACCGTGAAAATTCCTATATTTAAAACAACACAACACAAAACTCAGAACATTTACAGATTAACATAATGTGGGAAACAAAGTCTGAACCTTGCAGTTAATTGATAACAGTAGTTAAGGTTCTGTCCTTATTAATATAGATACTGAAATCTCTCTTGACTAAACAGAAAACCACATGACAGGTCTTTACTTTTCTTAAGAACTACTGATGTTAGTCAGCAGGCCTTTGTTTTGCACACCTGAAGGTGACGACAGCTGTGTACTTTACAGTATGTGGTAAAGGATGTGTTTAAACACATGAGATGCTGCTCAGCGTCGTCTTTAGAAGTCATTTTGTCCCTTAGCCTCCTGATGCTGATGGTGCTGTGTACGATTAGTTAATAAAGTGCCTCTTGGTTTTGTTTATTTGGATCATATAACTTCTATGCCAGTCTGTTATTGCACTGTATAAGATACACACTCATACAAACAGATTCTTCTACACATTGACAGGTTTTAGTACACATTTACAGAATGATTTGCACATGATCACCTTATTACACATACACACATACACACTCTGAACACACAGTTCCTGACACAAACAGACAGACACACTTCAGCTGGTGTTGTTTTTCACTGCACCGTGTGTGTTTGTCTTGGTCTAGCATATCAATGAATTAATAGATGTTGCCACCACATTAATTTATTGCCTCACTGCTCTTGTTTGGCACCAAAAAAAAACAGAGGAGAGCTTTATAATGAAGGGAAGTGTCAATCAAAATGAAGCGGAAAATGTGTTAATTAGAGAAGAAATATTTTCTGACTTTTATAGTCTAAAATGTCCATGGAAGAGAGTGGAAGGTTGGATTTTAAGCGGAAAAACATGCAAGTAAATCTAACTGTTTTTGTTGTGAAATGATTCTGTCACATGTTGATGACCTCTAGAGAAAACACAGAAATGATTATATTCCTTCCTCATGCTGCATGGCGGAATTTGCTTTTTCTTGTGAATGAACAGCAGCTGCAGAGTGTTTTATCAGGAGAGTGGGAGGTGTGCCTATCTCTGAGAGATCTGCCTCTCAAATAGGATGTGGCTGAGAAATCCTCTGCTGTTTTTTAATGTCCCTACTAGAGAAAAAACTACTTCTGCTTTTTTCATTTATGTCCTGTTACCCTCATTTATTCCAATCAGGGGACAGGTCTCCAGTGTGGTTGGCGTGAAAATGTACTTACTTGCAACATTGCCTCAAATCCTAATGTATTATAACCTTAACCTCTTAGAACCTTCTCTCTCTGTCTCTTTCTCCTTAGTGAGATTCACCCCAGCCAAAGCCCAGCAAGGCCATGCTCACACTATGACCGCTACAATGTAAGTGTTGCAGTAAACAGACTAATATCCACCATTACTGAGGTGGCATGAATCCTGTGTCTGTGAAAGCACGGATGTTTGTATTTATCATGATATGTGGTTTCCTCCCTCCTACAGATGAAGTCTTCGATGTCAAAACACTAGTCTAGTCTGAAATTGGTTGTGTCTTGGGTTTGGGGAGAAAAATAACACCAACATTCAGTCTAGTCTCCAAAGGATTGATCTGAAAGTACTGTGCAGAATTTGCTAGCTTATGATTATAAATCAACAAATGTACAATCTGCAATTTCTTGCTTTGAAATGAGATGAAATAGATGATTTAATAAACATCTGAGAGTGGAATTCTTTTCTTTGCAGCCAAGAAACTTTGTAGAGGTTAAGGTTTTGAATAGAGCATGAAGATTTGAGGGTCAGAAATGAATAAAAATATGACTTATTGTTTGCAGAGATTAAATTTAATGTCAGAGTTGCTGACAACAGCAGAGCCTACAAAATGTGGTTTGGCTGAAAACATATCTGTGGTAAATAGAAATCTGTTATTTCACTGGTATTTTCATATACTGTTTTTACATGTAGCAGGTTCTGCAGAAGCCCATGGATGTATTTTATTTGTAAAAACTGCAATTGAAATCTTGCTTTACTACATTATTGCATGGGTTCACAAGTAAGATGCCACAATAGAAAAGGCATATTATTTACTTTGGCCAACACACAAATATGTCTATACTCCAGGACAACAGCGACCCTTGTTATGTCTTGTATATAAATTGATATTGTAACAATATCCACCTTTATGCAATTTATAGTTTTAGATAAGGAGCACTTGAGCTTATTTCTCAGGGATGTGGGGGTAGGCCAGACAAAAAGATTTGGGTCCACTGCTTTAGGAACAAGGCACAACATGAATATCAGTGGACTAGACATGAACTTCTTGGAACTAGACTACTGAAAAGCCGTTAATGCGAACTGCTGACCGACATCTTTTGTCAGAATGCTGCACAAGAGAGGTTGTAATGACTCATTGCTTCTGTAGAGAAGTTGCTCCACCAATTCTGCCACTTTTCTGTGGAACTGTGTTAAAACTCAGGTTTCCAGGCACTGGATTTGTCACAGTGGCATAAAAGCATAAAACTCCCACTACTTTCCTGTAATACCTGTTCTTTTAACGTACTTAAGTAATATGATAAAGCATGGACAAAATGTTTATATAGCACTGTTAAATCAACTGTTACTCACCTTGATACCTGACTGACTCAGTTTGTGTCGTCATCCATGTTTCATTTCTTGCTCCCTATCTCTATTGCTAAGTTTTTCCCCTTTGTACAGCTGCTCTTTATCTCATCTCCCTCCTGTTTTACCTTCTTTCTATCCATCCAGCAACTGCTTACCCTCTCTCTCTGTCTCTCTACAGGGTTTGGTCTGTAATGTTGACGGTCCTGATACATATTTTCTTGGTGTCCCATGGTGAGTTCCACCTCCAACACGTCAGATGTGACCTCTCAGCTGTTCTCTTCCAGCTTGTATTAGTTAGTCTATTGAGTCTCCAGTGAGAAAAAAAAGAGAGAAATGGTGAAAAAAATGAAAATGAAAAATGTGTTTCTGGCATGTAGTTGTTATTTTTGCCAAACATTGACTAAATCACAATTCCACATTCAACCAGTTAGCCAACCACCTCAAACAATGGAGAGAATTTAATTTTATGCCATCACGCACCATCCAATAACCTAAATAAGAATAAAGAACAATTATAATAGACAATAATAATAATTATAGACAAAACCATATGAAGATCATTAAAGAACCATCCCTAAAATGTCAGGTTCTTTTTCTGGTGATGGTTCTATGTCGAACCGCAAAGTCAAAGTTTGAAAAAACATTTAAGAACCATTATTTTTCTGTGATGAAGTCTGGATGTTAATACTTTTCTGGATTTTTAAAGAGCTGAAAGGACAGACAGAATGATGGTGTAGCATCATAAACAAGGAGACAATTTTGTGCTTGTTATGTCTTATCTATAATTGTGCCAAAGTAAATTGACTGTACTATAGTTACATGAATGCATGCAACACCTATCTGAAGGTTTAATTTGTTTTTAGAACCATGAGTAGCAACATCTCTGCTGCCACCTTCATGTTACATTTTCAGCTCATGCACAAACACAATTAAAACCCAAGTGATACTGTCAATCATTTTCTCTTTTTTCAGAAGGTTATTCAGGAACTACTTTAGAGGCTGTCTTTAATGGTGATTAAATATTTATTACATTTCTGTGAAGATGTTCCTCAGGGTTCTGCTTTGGGACCACTTTTGTTCTTAAATATTACCATCTCTTCACCTTTAAAACATTTTAAATGTAATCTTTTGCACAGATAACACAATCTTTATATTGCAGCCTCCTGCCAGTCCCTGAAAATAGACATCCTACAAAAGGAAAATAAATTTTCACAAAGAGTGCTTCTTCCACTATAAATTCTGCAGGTAGCTCACAGTTTGAGCAGTTCACATCAGGCATACCTTGGCCTTTGGGTAGATGATAAATAATTTTGAAAAGTACTTCTCAAGAAGCCTCAAAGTTTTCTCATACAGTTCTGTGAGTACTGAACAAGGGTGATGCAACTGAAGTATCATTTTCACTTGAGTAAGATGTTTTATATCACAGTTCTCTTGAGATTTGTAATGACATGAAATGACCTCTTAAATGGAGATGGAAGTCATTAAATCCTGAAATCTGTGTTACTTTTTTGTCAGTTAGTAGTAGTCTCAGTTTGGAACTGACATTTCTATTTAAGTAGTACTCAGGTTTTGAAGCTGTAACACTGGTCACGATGGGTAAGTCCATCTAATCTCCTGACACACAGGACACCACAGCTTCATACCAGTGTTGACACTTGAGTCCTAGAGATTTATTGTGGTACAGTGGGCAGATTTCCCTTGTGTATGACTCATTTGGTTTCAGCTGCCAAAATGAAAAGACAGAAACAGCCTGTTATCCACTACCAGTTGATAGATCAGCGTGGTGACTTTTCATCTGGGCTCAAAGCACTAACATGTCAGGTGTTCACTTTTATGTCTGTATACAGAAATGTAGGAACATTATATTTAATACTGATGAAAAAAGATATTCATCATACAGTAATGTGACCTGCCTGACGCAGAAAAATAAAACACTAAAGTAGAAATAAAATATAGTGTAAATCATCCCTTTTTTCCCCTGTCCAGACCCAAGTTAACTTCTTTGCCTCTCTGTGCACAGGTGCTCAGTGTTTGGAGCCTGAGGTCGGAGCCTCTCTCCGGGCAGGTGCCCTGGACCTCCCATGGCAGGATGAGCTGTGCTGTGACTCACCTTCAGCCCACCTTGATATTGAGGGAGGCGGCATGCACGCACAAGAGACAAACCGCTCTGAATCAGACCTCCCACACCATCCCCGCTGCAGTTACAAGAGCTCGACAACCAAATCAAATCCACGAGAGCCCACTGGCGGTAAGAGTTAATTTAACACTGGTGTCCAAGAATGTCTCTTAACTGATGATTAATGTATCTATTTGTCTTTCAGACATTGTGAAACAAACATATACCATGATAGGAAATGCTATCTATTCTGCGCAATCTTTTTAAAGGCTTGTCAGAGTTTGCCAGTTACTTTTGTCCAGGTTGACAAGGCATCTGTTGAGTCAGTGCATAAGAAGTGATGTATTTCAGTTTTTATTTCATATTTTTAATATACTGAAATCAAACATGAGTCCATCAGTATCAGACTGTGTGTACCAGGCTGTGCAATGACTGATTCAAGGCTTCCTCACAACCACTTGACAAGGCAGAAAAGCACAGCTTCAGTTCTATCTTATGAGTTTTCTCCAACTACAACAACAGTTAAAATACCAAACTAAGGCCACCCACAACATTGAACTGAATGCCCAAAGATATTTGGTCAGAGTTTTAAAGACTTCTTGTGAGGAGAATCTATAATTTCCTGCACCTTTATATTGACCCTGCTACTGGTGTGGTGGTTGCTATAATTTAAAGGTGCCCTGTGGATTTTTTTGACCACTAGTGGTGCTATAGAGCAGTGTTTTGATGACTGGGCCCTTGTAAGCCCACAGGTGACATGATTTAGATTCCTGCTGATGATTTTGTGCTATTGCATGTTTGATTTGAGACAAAATACACAGGACAAACATAGATCTCTGAATAAGGGAACGTAGTGATAATTGTGTTTGTTCACAAGAAACATTTGGGCAATACACTTGTGATCCTGAGTAGCAACAGGGTGGCTGCATGATGTGGCTCCTGCTCATTGGAACAAACAGCGGGGTTGGTGTCACACATGCAGCCTCGTGATTTGCCTGCAGCAACATCACTTGTCACTGATAGAGATCCCTGCCAAAGATCAGCCTGACAGGCTTATTACACTTTAATGGCTTTTTATCTGGTGTCCCTCCTGGTCTCCCCATCAGGGTGGGTGACTATGCAAGTCTTGTGCTGTGATCAATTTACACAGTGTGGCTCACAAGGATTCCCTGCTCCTTTCATCGGTTCTCACAACAAAATCAGTCCAGCTTTTCTAAGAATTGGCTCAGCACCACTGTTTTACTGCAAGGAGAATTTTAAAAGCAAATGCTGGCCCGTTCAGGTGAGCCATAATTATAAAATGCTCTCTTGGTATTGTCAGTGTGGAGATGAAGATAGAGGTGAGGCAGTATTGAGACATCAGGGAGGTGAGGAGGATTTATTTTGTTGCATCGATCTGTGAAGCGGTGTGACGCATCCAAATCAATGGTGATTAGCCAAGACCTTGCAGCTTATGCCTATGCGGTGATAATTAAACAGAGACGCTAAAGACCTGCACTGTGCCTCCTGATTGTTTTATGAGGCCTTTTGACAGTCAAGAGTGTGATTCAGCTTGGTTTCACACACACACACACACACACACACACACACACACACACACAACACAACACCAAGGTCCACAGGGTATGTTAAGAGTCATTTTTCCCATTCTTGCTTTTATGTCATACCTATTTTGTTAGCATCTTTTGTTGCTTTCAGATCCAAAAACAACCACAAGACAGGTGTGACTTAATGACTGCAGAGGGCTGAGCCTGAAGAAAAACCCACTTGATTAGTATTGAGGTCTGAACAGGAATGGTCAGTAGATGATAACAAGCAAAATGTCTTAATACGTAGCCTCATGTATATGAAATTAATTTGGCAGACAGAGGACATGAGGTAGATGTGGTAAATTTTAATACACCCGAATTCCCAGTAACACTGTTCTCATGTTTTTCTGTTTCTGGTGTCAGAGAGCAGAACAAGTATGAAATTGTGACTGAAACACGGCCCATTTAGACCACATGTTAAAGCCAGACCTTGTGCTAGCAGGGGCAATACTGGTGACTCCCTTTTACAGAGAGTGGATGAAGTCTGCCCAAGAAGTTGTTGGATTTGTCGCTGGGTGCTTTGTGCCAAATAATTTTGAAAGAGCACCGGCCAGTGGGGAAACTCCAACGGTCAGCTGGCCAACCAATGGTGTTAACTTCGTCACTCAGTCTGTCAGTCAGCGACAGACATTTGCATTTATAGGGCTGGCACTGCTGTTGTTGTCTGGCCAAAAATGTGGCGAGTTTTGACTGAGTAATTCACTATGCATGACAAACTATTTGCAGGCTGAGAAAGTTTAAAATAGTTTAAGTGTTTGAAGCAATTTAAGGGTTTTTAGTTTCAGTCTGTTTGGTCAAGGCTGAAGTATCTCAACAACTGTAAGACAGGTTGCCATAACATTTAGTACAGACATGACTCGGGTGATCAGATGATTTTTCCTCTAACACCCAGCTGCACCAATTACTGTTAGGGGTACTCGTAAAACCCCTCAATTGACCATGAATGGGTTCAGATCTGTAATATTGAGTTCTTACCAAAAGCCAAGATTTTTCTCCTCATGACTAAATTGTGAGTCAGGAGGAGCCCTGGTACTGTATGTTGTCTTGCAGCTATAATATTCCACTCAGAGGCTTATTTCTCAGAATATTCAGCCAGACTTCTTTCTCAGAAGCCTTCATTAGGAGGTCACACTCAACTGGTGTATGACATCTGGGGATGGTGCTGATAGTGCCACTAACATGAAAATATAATGTCTTGTCAGGCACCTGTTTGGACATATTGTGCCAGAATTGATGAAAACTGGGAAAAATTAACTTGTGATCTTCAGTCTCACGTCCAACCGTCAACAACTCTGGATGCCGGTCTTATGGCGGTCAGCTTACAGCCGGCTGTTGTGAGTATGAAACTGTAACCTCTTATTGTTTCATTCCTGTTTTGCTTTTTCACACTGTGTGAATGAGCTGATGTGTGTGATGTGTGTGAACCTTTCCCAACTGCTCAGTAGCGGGTTAAGCATCTGTGTGTACTTTGATAAGCAGAGGGGAAGCTGTGTGATATCATACTGGCTCCAGGCTTTTATTGTGGTGGGGATACCAGTTCACTGCTGATCTAACACACACACTTGATAAGAGATGACGGACATTGTACAGCTCTTACATGTTGTACAGAATCGCACTGTTCTGAAATATTTGCTGTAAAAGCAAACAAAACAGTTTCACATTATGGTCCATTTATTAGCTGTTCTGGAGCTTTTGATCATATCACACAGTCTTCATCAACAAATAAAGTTGCCCAGTTGTTGAGGAACTGTTAATATTCAATTTTCCATTTTTTTGTAGGCACCTCCTCTTTACCTCGAGATAAGATTGTTTTGTCAATTTTGAAACCTAAGAAATTCTGAAAGACATCTTAGAACAATCAAACTAATTGGTTATGGTGTGTTGGAAAAGTGTGGAAATGCATCACCAGAACAGTCTGAAGTCAATCAAATATGGGACAGAAAACATGAATCAATGTGACAGGTGTTAAATTGACCTTAATTAGTCTTATTTCGATCACTTCACAATAAATTCAACATACTGCAAAAACAGTAATTTCGAACATGTCTCCACCTAGATATTACTGAAACCAATCTTTTGGTTTCAGTAATATCTAGTCTTGATTACATGTTCTAAGAGAAAACATTGCGACTGAAGCGTTTCTCTGTCCATGTCCAGGTCCCAGACAGAGGATTCACAGGTGAACAGTGGGAATACTACGTCTGATAATCCTGTTGTTTGCGAAGCGGAGGATTCCTTCATGTGTTCAGTGGCTCTCGACACCACAAGCTTTGTCACCATGGTAACTGTCAGCATCTCCAACGCCAAAGCTCCGCCAGTTCTGCTCAGAGTTCCTGCCCGACCTGGTAAGAAAGTGTCTCATTTTTGTCTCACTTATCTTACGGATGGATTTATAGCTACCGTGTCCATTTAAGTGAAACAGTCATAGAAGAAGAATCTACTGTGCAGGTCTATGGACTGTAGCTTTGCAGCTGATAGTATAATGCAGCCCTAAAGTATACCTTATTAGAAAGACACTGGTACAGAGAAGGGTTTTGAAGGCCTCTCAAGCAGAATAGTTCATCTGAAGGCTGACTGATTTTGTGTGAGTACATTGTTATTGGAATAGAAGGATACACTTTTGTAGTGTATTACAGTAAGTCCTCAAAAAAGGCAAGTTCCCAGCATTCACCCTTTTTTCAAAGTCATTTAGTTACTGGCATTAACGCGCTAAGAATACATTTAGCCATGTACGAAGATGATGAAGAGCTCTTTAAAACACCAACATTTACCAGAATCCAGCTTCAAAGTGATGATTCTGGACAGATAAGAAGAAAAACGTTTTATTCAGTTGTGTTCAGAAGATGTGACTTGAATACAGCTTAAAGTAGTGGGGCCACGGCCTTGTGTGTATATGTGCATGCAACCACATCTAAGCTGTGAAATCTCCACAGTGATGGACAAGGACTTTCCATGGTGTGTTTGTTTGACCAGACCTCTTTGGTTAAACTGTCAGAGCAGAACAGAAACTGAGTAGTAACCGTGTGTTGTCTGGATTTTATATTTTGTTTATTTTGCGGTTTATCCCTTTCCTCTTGTCTATGTTACAGTATCATTAGCAAACCATTCAACCTTCTAAATGAGCCTTTTCTGCTCTTGAAACAAAGCTTTCATTTTATTTTTCTTGTTGAAATCAGTATTGTCAGTCGTGGTCCTAGATGTTACAAGACCAAGAAAAGCTGCAGATTCTCACATTTCAGAAGCATCAAACCTTTTGCATATTTGCTTGAAAAACGACTCAAACGATTATCAAAATAGCTGCTGGTCTTATTTTTAGTATCGAGTAATTGACTTATTGTTGCAGCTTTAAACAACAAAAGTTTCATGGATTTGCTGTTGTATTTAAGAGATAGAGATACAACTTGAGCCCTGTTTTTTAGCCTATGTGTGGTTAATGTATGGTATAGTTTTAGGATTTGCATTATGTGCTGAGTTGTGCTAAGTCAGCCACAGTATCAGCAGCTCCTGTTTGTACCGTTACCACGTCAACATGCAACAATAACTGAACACTGTGTATTCAGATTTGTTATTAAAAAGTTACGACTCTAAGAATAAGGGGTGAGAGGGAAACAAAGAAAACTCTTTTTCTTTCTTTCCCATGTCACCCAGACTATGAACTGCCATTGTGTGCTGTGTAGTTGGCACTTGACGTGAACAGTCATTTGACTTTATATTTGGAAAGTAATCAATGTGAGTTGCATGTGTAAATTAGACTCTCAGAGGGAAAATGTCTCCTAGTCCCTGATGTGAGAGTAGTCTGGAAAATAAATTGTTGAGCTATTACTCATAATGTTGAGTAATCTCTCCTCTCCTAGAAGGCATCTTTGTGGTTTTATAAGACTCAATTATCTCTGGCTGTATTTGTCATAACTGCTCACTGAACTGGGACATCTTTGTTAACCGGGTTGCTACGCCTGTCTCACTTTACTGAATGACAGTAAATATGCTGCCAGTCTGGTTCCAGGTTCCTGAAATCCACCTGAAATGGTCATGCAGTGACAGTATACGATTCTGAAGAGTGCAGTGATAATTTGCAGGACAAGAAAATCTCCAGCTACAGGCTTTGATTCAAAATTCACTCACTACATATATGTGCTTATGCACATAAATGTCACAGACCAAAAGGTGAAGTGAATTTACGCCAAGCAGCTGCTAAGAAATTGAATCATACGTCGTCTATATTTTTAATCAACTCTGCACTCAAGATGTGATTGATTCATTCATTAAATATTGATAATCCTGGCGTGAGGACTGGAGGAGTAATTGATCTTTGCTGTATCAAGATAAGCTTATTTACATCAAATGCCACCTGTAGATGTAAAGTGCTATTATGTCATATTCTCTTACTAGCCCAGGTGCAATCACTGGCAGATAACATACAGTGGGAATCAATGAGGTTTAATCCTATACAGACTGAATCTCAAATATTGTACTTATGAACCAATGGGAAAATATAATCCACTAATTTTATTAATGCTTATTGTAATGATGCATAAGATTTAGTAACCTTTTATGGTTATGCAAACTGATATCAGAGCAGGATTTAAGTAACTTTATGCTTGTGAGTGATTTGTCTGATGTATATTGACTCTGTTGTGTACATGGACAGTGTTGTGTACGTGGTCACTGTTAGTATGTGCTTCTTTTCTTGAGATCATCTGTTCTTTCTCTACAGTGAAACCGAGTCCTCCAGTCAACCTCTCACATATTCAGACCATCGAAGCAGAACTGATTTTACACTGGGACGACCCATCAGACTTTGATAACAGCCCACTGAGATATGAGGTCCGATACTCCTTTAACAACACGCATCCAGACTGGCAGGTAAATACTAACCTGTTATACACAGCATGCATAAAATGTAGAGCTGCAGCAAAAGATTATTTTCATTATCAGTTATTCTGCTTGCCCTAAAAGTTGTTCAGGGCCTTTTAGGGCATCAGAAAGTCTTACACATGTTATTCATTCAGCCACAGGTTCCATACAGACACACACACACACACACACACACACACACACACACACACACACAGATTGTATTTGCCTCTCCTTGCAACAGAGCTGTTTTTATGCAGCACGAATTTCCACTGACAAGAAGAAGGGTTTATTCAGTGCGACTCTCTCAGAGTCCAATGGGGTTTTAATAGCATGCTTAGGTTTCAGCACTTAATGTTCAGCAGTAGATTTGAAGCAGATTTAGATTTTAGACCTTTAACCCTCCTATAGA
This sequence comes from Lates calcarifer, assembly GCF_001640805.2. Lineage (NCBI taxonomy): Eukaryota > Metazoa > Chordata > Actinopteri > Centropomidae > Lates > Lates calcarifer. Next base: position 20,578,607 of record NC_066849.1, on the reverse strand, counting down.
TAATTAAATAAAGTTTTTATCTTTTCCAATACTTTTTGTGAAAATTCCTCTTAATATACACCAATACTTATTGCTCTTGAGAGAGTCAGAGAGAATTTTTTAAAATCCATGTAAAAGGCTTTCAAGGTGTCCCAGAGATCATTTTTTCAAATATAATTTGTGTTAAAAATGGATGAGAAACATGGCCTCAGTCTGCAGACACACTGTCCAATTATGGCTGCAGGCTAGTTTTGTGTTTTGGTAACAGAGACACTTGATGACACAGCCACAACTGCATGTCATGTCTTGATGAGAGATTTCAGATTCAGTCATCATTCTCAGGAAAACACACCCTGTCCTTATGTCAGTTGTGTGTTTGCATGCTCCCCTCTGTCTTCAGGTGGTGTCTGCACCTGGAGAGCCCAGACTGTCTCTGAATCTGAAGCCCAAACTAAACTACACCATCCAGGTTCGCTGTTCCGGCCTGAATGAGCCTCCACTGTGGAGCGACTGGAGTGAAAGTCACCACATCTTCCTGGACAGTAAGAACAAGCTCCTTCCAACTGTTTATATAAAGACAAATACACAAATACAGAAACTTACAGGGTGGCTGCTTTAAAAAAAATGTTATTTATATTTGTTATTTTTTACTCCTACACTTTAAACTGCAAGCTTTTTGCAGTTATGTTTTTCTTCCTCTGCACAGTGAATGTGTCACTCAGTACAACATTCACAGTTTATTAAGCTGTTGAAGAATTGTTTGAAAATCCCCACAGTATCCATCAGGGGGTCTGGGGCCCTGGGATTCTTGTAGGAACTGCAGGGGGTTCATTAAATTTAGCAGAAAACAACTGACATGCCTGGCATGGTTGGCAATGACGATCGGTCCATCACTCTAGACTGAAATATCTCAGCAAGTATCAAATGGATTCCCACTCAGTTTAATATAGAAATTAGTTGTCTCCAGTGGATAAAGTTTAAGGAGTCTGGTAATCCCTCACCTTTAAGTCTAGCAGCACCACGAGGTTGGCACTTTTGTTTTTTTGTAAAATGTCTTGACAGCTATAGAATGACATGAAACTCCTCACTGAGAGTCATGGTGCCCAGAGGATGACCTCTAATGATTTTCATGGAGCTCCATCATCAGGTCAGTTTTGTTTTAGTTCATGACTACAACCTGCGAAACGAACTACATTCATCAGCCTCGTCAGAGTTTATTTAATACCTACAATTTCCTGCAGAACCAACTACTGAATCAAAGGGAAGCACAGTTAATTTCTAACTTTGCAGTTGCCCTTTTAGTCAGCAAATTATTGAGATGCAGTATTTCGCAATTACACCTCTAAGCAACACGTAGATGTTTGATTTCCATTTTGATTGAGAGACAGATTGATGTTTCTAGTCCTGAGCTGAATCAGACACTGACGTAAGACACAACAGTAGCTTTTTTGGTTGGTTTTGGTCATATTGTTGAACAGTTGCTGATAAAGATATAGCTTACAACATTTTACAGGATGTTGTTTGTGTCTTACATATTTTCTCAAAAATCTTTACAGTAAAACTAGTTGCACTTCTGTTACTGGTTGCTCTGTCAGTCTGCATTGAATATTCCATGTTGGCTCCTTTGCATATTGCAGTGCCATTTGTCATTGTTTCCAAAGGATTTGACTGACAAAACATCAAACAAAATGTGTAAATGCTAAAATTACCTGTCATCTTAATAATATTTTCTGAATGAAATCTTATCTAGGCGAGTAAAATTATACAATTTTGCCACTTTGCAGTGAACTTGGCAGGCTTACATTTTAAACAAGCACTGGTGGCTGCAATTCAGCTCTCATTTTCTTTGAGGGGTTCGAGAGGTTTGGTCTTTGAGATGAGGATTCATCACTGACTGAAGTGGCGACCTCAATTATCTCTCAGGTTGATTTATGTTATTGCTAAACTATTAAAAAACGAGTCAAGCTCATTAGTCTGAGCATTTAATGAAGAACTCATTTCAATATGGCCAGTGTCAGCAGACTCCGAATCAAGAGGTCGTCCTCATGCATAGTGACAAATCATACAGTTTCACACAGGGGATTGAAAATGTGGAGAATGTCATGGGCGGCAAAACTGTTCACACAGGTGAACATGAAGCAGTCATCCATGTGCAGATTTTGTAACCAGGGTTTTTTTAAATGATGAAACTGAAAATTGAAAAATGAGACTGAGAATTGTTTGTACGCTCTAAATGACCCTTTTAACACCATCACCATCACTGTTCATAAATTGTTCAGGTTGGCTTTTTATTATTTCTGTGCTCTGTAACATCAGACTGCTAATTAACATGTTACACAGCAGACTATTTCTGGCAGTGTTGTGTTGTCATCGTAGATGAGTGTGTGTTAAATAGCTTTTACAAATACATGAGAATGTATTGTGCATATCACATGAGGAAATTTGACCCTCGTATGAAATGTGTGTGTGTGTGTGTGTGTGTTATGGGGTGAAAAGTTTGAGTCAACAAACCAAAACGAGATACAGAAACTTTACTTTATCACCTCAAAAGTAAAATAATGACTTTTCCTGTTTTTTTTTTATGTGTACTTTCTGTAAAAAAAACAAAAACAAAAAACATCTAATGTAAGGACGCATGTACAGACAAGAACACATTAAACTTCTGACAGAAATATTCAAAGTTTGAACAATGTGACATAAAACAGCATTTCAATTTCTTTAAAAGTTTTCTTTTGTTGAGGTCTTCACCTGTTTTGCTGGTGAGTCAGATTCTTTTCTTTTTTGATGGCAGAGCAGTCAACTCCACACAGATGTCTAGGTGGGTTGTATCTAAAGAGGTGGTTAGATAACAACCCTCACACAACTCATTTCAGACCATGTGGCAAACAAACTAAAAAGAAAAGTCTTGAAAAGCCTCAAAAAGGTTTTTTCTTTTGTAAAAATCCACATTTAAATTGTGGATGAATGAGAATGACTCAGTCATTTGTTTGATTGGGGATCTTTGTTTTTGTCTCCTTTATTGTGTTCATTTAGCTTTGTCCTTTACTATAAAGAAAAAGAAAAAGTAGCACAAAATGAGATTTTAATGAAAATTATAAAAAGAGTGAGCATCAGAGCGATGCTGGTTGTTACAAAAAGTTTTTTTTAGAAATTAAACCATATCACGATTGTTTTTCTTTGTTTGCAGCGGTGAGCTACATCCCTGAGAAAGTGGTGGCACGACCGGGGGAGAACGTAACAGTGTATTGTGTGTTCAACGACCACAGCATCAACGCCAGCACAGCCATGTGGATGCTCAACTTCCAGCAGCCACTTCATCGCAGCCAGTACCACCCAATCAGCCAATGGGTAAAAACAAACATAACAACAACAAAAAAAGCCCTCCTCACAGGACTTTGTGTGTTTCCGGGAACATTTCCAAAAAGCTGAATGACCCTCCTGTGTATTGTTAGTAAATGTACAGTCCACTTAAATAAAAGAATAGATCTGACTTTTCCTTTACCCCGACCCAGGTCAGCCAGATCACAGTGCGCCCTTCAGAGAGCCGGATGTATGATCTGCTGCGGTGCACTCGGGGATGGAGCCGCCCTTACAGCCAGATCTATGTAGAGGGTGAGCTTTGCTAAATGTTATGCCCAGTTAAACACTATTACCACTACGGTTACATTTCCAAAGAAAGAAAGACAAAACATTATGTATAGTTTCTGATATGGATGAGCAATTCCTGTTGTGAAAATCACTTCTAATGTTCTCAGGTTACTAGAAATCCATGTTCCTTTTAAGTCTTTTTTTTCTGCTGTGTGGACAAAGACAGGAAAGAGTGTGGCGACCTGTGACAGCAGAACACTCTGAACCTAACCAATCCCAGTAGAGAGGCTGTCTTAGGCGAAGTTTGTTTTTATTTTTCCCTAAACCCAAGTGTTTCTTTCTGTGTGTTTTAGGAGCTTCTATCGATATAGACTGTAAAACCAACGGTGATATCAATGCTATGGACTGCAGCTGGAAGGACAAACAGTGGACCAATTCCAAATTTCAATCCAGGTAAAGCGCTTTACACAGCTGAACCCAAGTGTACTTCATGCATGTGTACAAGCCATCACATTGTTGGTGAAAGCTTAAATCAACACTCTAAGCTCGGTGTGCTGAAAACATGGAAGTTACTGAACACAGTGTACCAGAGTACAGGCTCATTGGACACACCCTGGAAAGACTTGTTTTCAACCCCACACAGTGTGAAGTGATACCAGGAAGTTTCTTTGAGCAGCAAACTATAAGTCAGTGTCATCAGTACCTCAGAGCAATAGAAAGTCTCTGCCTTTAAAAAAAATGAAACCCAAACCACAACAATGAGGACTGACAGATTGATGTAATGTTTCTTTCATAGGTCTTTGTACTAACCAATGTACTACAGAGACTTCTTGTGCATCTTGCCAGCTTTTTGCTTTTTCTTTTTAAGTCCCCCTCCCTTAAACAGAGTAGAAAAAATACATCAAGGAATATTTCAATTTGAGATATATTTTGCTATCAGGAAGTGATCCAGCAATTGTGTCTTATATTCATAGTTTTAGGTATTATTCCTATTGTTACTCACCAAATTAATTGCTGAGACCTGCTAAAGAGAAGTCCAATGTGGCAAGAAACACAAGGACAGTTGAGCCCTTACTAGATGAGTTCTCACAATGCTGATTAAGCCTATAAACGGCAAGTAAATCTCTCTGTATTTTAAGTCTGGTGTCTGAGACAACATTCCCGAAGTAATGCGCCAGGAACAATGTGTTTGTCAAGCAGCAAAAACTGGTTCGCCAAAGCTAAAGAGTGAGGCAGCTGTAGCGATGGAAATGGAGTGGGCTACAGCAACTAGGAGTATGGTGGAAACTGTGGCGGAAATGTCAGTTCGGCATGAGTAAATATCAGCTGTATGAGGCCATGTTGTTTTCTGCTGATTTAAAAAATTGGATATTGGATAAACACCATCAATAGCCTCCTCTTTCCAACATCCACTCAAAATGATGATAAAGATGAGGGAATTATTTTCCCTTTTCTTGGGTACACCACAGATTAGATATTTTCCATTAGTGATGTTTTTCATTTCCTCAGATGAGCTATTCATTTCTCCTCATTAATATTTTGTTCATTCCAGGTGGGCTGACGTGCTATGTGATGTGATGGAGAAGAGGGAGAGAGCGGGTGAGATAGTGGGGGAGATGGGGCCTGCTTGCCTGCCCATCACATCCGGGAAGAAAACCTGCACCATCCAGCCTCTGAGGATGAACTGCTACAAGCTGTGGCTGGAGGTGTCGTCCCAGCTGGGCCCTGTCAGGTCCAAACCCATCTACCTGTCACCCATAGATCACGGTGAGACAGCCGTCATTACTTCATTTATCATCATGTGTCCTCTCTGTGTATTTTCAAAATAAAATATCTCTTAATTTACTGCTATTGATGTGAGATGTTTTGAGATCTAATTTTTAAGCTAAAAATAAATATTGATGTGCAAGGTGTTTTTGGTCAGGATTTATATAAAGTTTAGCTACAAGCGTGCTCTTATACCATGATATGGCTCATCAGATTTTGTACAGCAGTTGTCATGCTTAATGTTTACCAGATATATCAGAGATTTGTGAGATTTTATGAGAAACTCAAACTCTGTTGTCTTCTTCCATAGTGAAACCCCACACACCCAATAATGTGAAGGCAGTGACTCGGAGCAGTGGCGTCCTGTCAGTCACTTGGGAGCCCCCATCTCTGCCGGTCGGGGGGCTCAAATGTCAGTTTCGGTACCACTCGCTGTCCACAATGAGAAGCCAGCCAGAGTGGAAGGTGAGCATGGATGGTTAGCAAATGGATGACTCTCATGGAGCACGTCCAACTCTCTACTGTCCACTGATGGTTTATTTTATAAGATGAGGGAATTATTTTCTCTTATTCTTGAGTAAGGTAGAGTGTGTACTCCACAGATCAGATATTTTCCATTAATGATGTTTTTCATTTTGCCAGATGAGCTGTTAAGAAACTCATATCATGTCTGCAGGTCCAGAGTCCAGTGCGGGTTTCTTTTGTGGAAGTTGTGGTGCCTGATATGTGCCGGGTCTATGTGGTGCAAGTACGCTGCATGCATGCCAACGGCACTGGCTACTGGAGTGACTGGAGTGACTCCATCTACTCCACTCCAGACAACAGCAGAGGTAAAACACCACTAATGTCACTCCTGAATAAAATTTCAAATAACCCTAACCTTTTAAGATAATGACAACCTTGACAGATGCCTGAACCTTTTAAATCACATCTGACCTTCTGATTTTAGCTCTAATGGAAAATGGCACACAAACACCATCACCTCCATCACTAACAGGTAAAAGCTGCAATGTGATGTAATTGTCGGTTTCCTCCTCAGCTCCTGAGCGTGGCCCTGATTTCTGGAGAATTCTTCAAGACGATCCATACAGAAACCAGACTAATGTCACTCTGCTGTTTGAGGTACACAAACATTTTTGTTTGACTAAGCTTATTCTGTAAGGTTAAGTCTTATTGACAATTATTGCCCGTGTGGCCAAAGCCTGATACACATTACAGAGGAATAATGTGTATCAGGCCATAGAGCTAAATTGTTGTCACCAACTGAGTAACACGTTCCTTCACTACTATGGAAACAGGCACATTAACTTTGAGTCAATGTGTCATGCACCATCCTGCTGCAGGAAACACTCACTAGTGCAAAAACCACCAGTCTTATCATTTAAGGTTTAACATTAAAAATATCATGCTTTGTTCCACAGGATCTCCCAGTATCAGGGCAATCCTACTGTGTGGATGGATTTATAGTTCAGCACCAAACCCAGAGTGGCACAGTGATGAGGAAGCGGATTGACGTGGCATCGTCCTACAGCTTTGAGTGGAACCAGGAGCCTCAAACTGTGACTGTGGAGGCCTACAATAGTCTGGGGAGCTCTGCTAGCAACACCAACATGACGCTGGAGAGACAGCCCAAACGTGAGTGGGAAACCTCTCGCACAGTGAATTTATTATACTGTTAGCACAGCAGTTAGCAGTTCTGTCCTGGCCTGAGCCTGTTCCTGAGGATCAGTTAAGACCCTTGTTGTTATTTTTTACCTGAACCCAAACTGTGGATTTAGGGACTCATTAAAACCTTAGATGAGGTACAGACAATGAACAAGAGCAACAACAAAAACCATGCCACAGATCAGAATTTAACAGAAATGTGAAATGGTGAACAAAATTTGTAAACGATCATATCAATGATTTAATCTATTTCAAAACAAACCCAGCTGTCTAAAACCATAAAAAACAATATCTAAACCAATAAGTAACCTCACTAAGAATCTAAAATACCTCAAAACATCTGCAGCCAGAAAAGAGCAGATGGTTTCTCCAGCAATGATTTAAACTCTGTAACATGCTCTTATTTTCCAGTAAAGATGTGAAAACTGTTGCTGAGATCAAAAAGGTGTGCAATTTTGTTACATTGTGAAAATGCACAGGTCTACAAAAGTGAGGTTGAAATCAATGGCAAAAGTACCTCAGAGTGCACATGTTCTGGAAAGAAAACAAGATGGGTAGAATTGTCCATAAAACCACTGAAAAGCATGCAAACACAGAGTTTCCAGTAATCATATTTGTTTCTTTCCAAACTATGTGAAAGATGGCAGCACTAAAAAGTAAATGAACTTTTTTTGTGCTGTTTTGTTTCCTCTCAGGAATTTATTTCCCAGAAACATGAGTTTGGCCGCCATTTATAAAGGCTGTTAAGCTGAGATCTTGTCATTCTTTGGACCTGTTAACTTTACAACAGATTTTTCTTGTCTTTTAATTTGCCACTATGAGCATTCTTACTTCCACCATACCTTATAATACATACAGAATTGACAGAATAGACATAGACAGAAAAATGAACGTCAAAGGTGGTCACTGGAACAGAAATCCATTTAAGCATGACATTAAAAATGTGTGTCTCTGGGGATCCCATAAACGCTCTGATTTAAGCCCTTCAGCCATTAGCTTCACTGCAGTATATAGTATTAGCAGCATTTCAACAGAAGTAACAAGGCTAATTTTTAAATGACACTAATACATGAAGTTGTTTGTGTCTCACGGTTGTTTGTCTCTCTCCTATTACTCATAATTCAGAGAAGGCCACTTTCATTAAACTACTAACTGGCAGAATCTAAATGGTTTTCCATGAACATGGCCAGTTTTTTTTGTCATTTCTTTTCCAGACAGTGCTGTTTGTTACACATTTTCCCATTAGTACTCTGACAAAAATGTGATTTCATTTTTATTAGCTGCTAAACTAGCAGCGGGCTAAATTGGCCAAACAACTGACCTTGGCATTAGAAGCCACAGCAAATGATTCACATAATTTTCACGGTCATTCAGGGACCTCTTATGTCCTGTATTGAAGCAGCTGCATTTGTGATGTTTCCCTGCTTATTCAGCTTTGTCCTTTAATTTATCACCTGTCTCTATTCATGGTAATACTTTAAGTCCCCCTCTTCAATATTTATTTGCAACATATTTTACATTATTCCAACTGTGCTTTACTATATGATATTAACAAATACTTGTTATAACTGGTAAATAGAGGGACTTAAAGCAAAGTGTTACCTATCCAAGCATCAAAGTCACCAAATATCAACCTAAATGAGCTGAAAATCCCTCCAGTAGATTTTGGGTTCCCTTTAATTTGATGAGCATGTGATGAGCAACCCTGAGTGATCAGGTCATCTGTTGTACTGTACTGACTGTTCCTCTCTGTTATTTCAATATAGGCCGCTGTGTGCATTCGTTCCGCGTGATGGTCATCAACAGCACCTGCGTGTCGCTGTCCTGGAGCCTGCTGGACAACAGCTCTGTGCCTCTGTTCATGGTGGTCCAGTGGTTAACACAGAGGCAGCAGGAGTCTGATCATCACAAAGGCCAGAGTGGAGAAACATGGGCCAGGCTTCCCTACACTGACCGTCCCGTCTATCTGAGAGGTAATGTGTTCTCCTCTCTTTCTGTTCTTGTCATTATTTACCAGCCAACCAAACCTCTGACCTTACTTATCGTCGTAGGTAATTTCTTTGGTTCTGAGGAATATGGATTCTACTTGTACCCTGTGTTTGCTCAGGGAGAAGGGGAGCCAGTGTACACTATGGGTAAGCCCAATATTCACAGGTTGTCTGGTTGCTGTAGCAGCAACCGTATTCATCATTAAAGTGTCTTTGCAAGAATGGTCCACTTGTAGCACGTTCACTGCATCATTACTATTTCCACCTGTTGCAGCTGCCAGAGGAGACCCTGCAGCCTACATGATGCTGATGATCATCTCCTTCCTTTCAATTGTCCTGCTTGTCACTCTGGTCCTCTCCCAAAACCAGTAAGTAAAAAAACAATTGAAATTTAATTCATACACTCCCATAGCACTGCAGCAATATGTAAACTTTACTCTTTGACATACAGATCTTCAAGTTTTCTTTCATATTTAATCTTGCTCCTTTGCAGCATCAGTGTACACTGAATTTGTTTTTTACCTAACACCTGCAAGAAATGATAAATGATGTTAATCTCTGGGGTGCAGTCTAATTTAGGGAACAGAGACACTGACCATGAAAAATTAGTGTGAGTGTGACATTTAACAGGTCACAAGGGTGTAATTACACTTGATGTTAGCTGATGGTGGGGGGTGGGTCAGGGTGTTTTAGACAGTACGCACAACCTAAATATTTCCTGCATTTTATTCCCAGGATGAAAAAGATTGTGTGGAAAGATGTACCCAACCCAAACAAGTGTTCATGGGCTAAAGGACTAGACTTCAAAAAGGTAAAAACCCTTCCTAAATGGTGATTCAAGGTCAACATTTGTCACTTTTGACTGATGTGTTTACCTGCATTTGAAAATGTATGTATTTAATAGATGGTTACCTGAATTGTTGTGAATTATTTGCATGATAGCGTACAACATTTGGCAATTCATGTTAGAACTAAAGTAATATAAAAAAGGAGTAGTTCACCATTATGAGAAATATGGCAACTTGCTTTCTTGCTGAGAGCAAGCTAGTATGAAGCAACAGTCAGGAGTCAGTTAGCGTAGCATAAACACTGGAAACAGCGGGAGCAGCTAGCATAGTCTTGTCTGATAGAAATGAATGTCTCCCTACCAGTCCCTCTAAAAAAGGCCACTAATTAATATTAGCTAATTAATTTAATTTGTTCAAGTCCAAAAACAACAAGGTGTGGTTCTGGAGTCTCTGCTTGAGCCTGACAACCTCACTGTGATGACACACTTTCCTACAACTTGTTGGTTTAACTTTGGTTTTTAAAAAACAAGATTTAACATGTTAGTTAAAAGAGCTTTAAAATTTTTACAACTCTGAAAGGAGCCATCTAGCAAAATATTAAACCATTATTTTAACTCAATATATTATGGCTTTGCACAAAGTTCTGTTTTATAATTCAATTTTTTTTACTATATGGCAGTGCTGTAGACTGATTAAACATCTGTATATTAACTCTGTTACAGCAATGTACAAGCTCTGTCTGTCTACATCTGTGGGCAATTATGAGTCAGATGCAATACAACTCTCAGGGAGTAACAGAAAATATGCCTCATCTTCTTAACCATTTTCCCATTATCTGCAATGTCTTCTCGTGTTCATATATTTTTGTTTGTACATCAACACTTTATATCTGTTTTTGTATCTCATTCCAGGCTGACACCTTTGACCACCTGTTCAGACCACCAGAGGGCCTGCCAGCCTGGCCGCTGCTGCTGCCTTCTGAGAACGTCTCCAAAGTTGTCATAGTGGACAAAGCTGACCTCTCAGCCCTGACCACAGCCCTGGTCCAAACCCCACTTGTGTCCCTGACTCCCGACCCAGCCACTGCCTTAGCTATCTCCATTCCTCCAGGGTTTGACTCAGAGGTCAGCCAAACCAAGTTCATTGTGAGTGAGGTGTTAATGAATGAAGCTCCTTCCATAGCCCTTAATCTGGATGCTTTAACCAGTTCACACCCACGGATAGATGAGTTACCACCAGTCAATGCCCAGGAAGACCAGGCCCCAGGCAGTGCTGACAGTTCTGCCCAGTCTTCAGTCACATATGCCACCGTTCTGCTCTCTAACCCAAAGCAACAGCTGATTCATCTCCACTACAAGGATGCTAGTGGCAGCAGCTCCAGTGATGAGGGCAATTTCTCTGCCAACAACTCCGACATTTCAGGATCTTTCCCCGGTGGCCTGTGGGAGCTGGACAGCTGTCGGGGCGGGGAGATGGACGACCCGCGGCGTTCCTGCTCCTACAACTCTGTGGAGGAGCTTTCCGAAACATCAGAGCAGGAAGACGAAGGAGGAGAGGTGAGAGAGGAGAAGGACTTGTATTATCTAGGAATGGACTATCGAGCAGAGGATGAGGAGAGTGAGGAAGAGGAGGAGCAGAGAGAAGAGGAGACGAAAATTGAGCTGCTTAAAAATGTAGTTTTGAACAGAGAAGACTGTTCTGTGGAGTCTCACCCTTTGCTCGGGCCCGAGGACTCGAGCGAGCCCACAGAGCCGCTGTCACCGTCGACATGCAGCTTTTCCCCGCTGTATATGCCTCAGTTCAGAACTGCCACGTGCACAAGGCAGGTACAGGACAGCAAACCCCAACTGTGACCCTCACACAAACTGCATTTAAATGAACATGTGCATCATTAAATCCGTTGTGTTGTGGACTGCGTCGTGATTCAGCATTTACCAAAGCGGATTTGCATCTGTCCCCTTAGACATAGTGAGGTGTGGAGCTGGAAAATGTAAAAATACCTCCACTAATGTATGATTGCAAATTGATATTAGTCAATGCTGCTATTGTGTTCTGATGGAAAAGACGTCAGGTGGGCACATGCCTCATTCCCAGGCATTTATTTCTTTCTTTATGGGGCTTTAAAAGCCTGATTCTACTGTGCCACACTGCTCCTCTAGCATCAGTTATTGATGTAGGAGCTTTGGCTAGGAAAAATGAGCTCACATATTTTCAGTGGAAGGAAGACTAGTGGAATAATGCACAGTTCATGCTGAAAGTGCGCAGCAGTCAGACTGTACAGGCAGTATATTGGTAATCAGGAAGGGAGTGATAGGGGAGGTAGGCGTCATGTGGCTTCAAACATCCCATACATACAGTGTATTTCACCGGTTGGCATCCATTAAATGCATATAAAAATATATAGGAAATGCTCTGTGTACCTACATCCACTCATCTGCTCCTATCTTGATGTGGAAAAGACATTCTCTGCTGAATTCTTTCGGCTGCATTTTAAGCAAAACATGAAAGAGTTTCAAAGAGAATAGATATAATAGATAAACACAGAAAGCGAGAAAGAAAGGCCCATAATCTGCAGTTTTGGCTTTGTCTAAGCACATTCGACTGTGAAGTGAAGGTAGAACTTGGATGTCACTTCAGAGCTACTGGTGTGACTAAAAGAAACCAGGTGATGATGAAAACAGCTGTAGTCAGTGAGTAACTGCAGGTGATTTTTTTGGGCACAGAATTCACTGCATTCATCTGCAGCTTGCACAACAACATCTGCATGGACTAACTCACCCACCAACCCAAAGAATGTCTTTTTGTACTTTGTGCTGTAATGTAATTGAGACTTTGTTACAGTATATGAGAAATGTGATATCTATTTTTCTGTGTTTGGCTAACACCTGCTGTCTGGTGTAAATTAAAGACAAAAGAATGTATATTTGAAACCAGAGGAAGAAGACAGAAATTGAAATTAACGGAACTATTGAAACATGGTTGACAGAAATTGTTTATTGTATATGCAGATCTTTTGTCTATTTTTCATGGTGAAAATAAAGTATTTATTGTGACTCTGTCTGGCTTTTGTAACCAGAATTGGTTTCAAATGAAGAGACAATACCTGGCCTGATCTCACTCATTCAGGGGTGTGTCCTCATTGGGTAATGAGTACAACAGGTGGGAGATTATGAGTCATTCAGGGATTACTTCCCAAAGATTTCACAAACCAAACTGAAAACTCCAAGAAACAAATCAAATGAGGATAAATAAGTTTTACTGACTGTTTTTTTATTTATTTATTTTTAGAAAAATAAATCTCAAATAGATGGTTTGACCTCTTCCAATCAAATATTCACTGCCGTTATGTGACTCAAAATTTGAAATTACGTTGTGCTTTTTTATGGCAAACTTCTCTTCAGAGAGTCTGTCCTTAAGATGCCTTTTTGTGAATCGTTTGTAAGAACAATTACACAGGCAAACAAGACAATATACAACAAATGTGGGGTGTCACGGTTTCACCCTTCCAGTTTTAAAACTAAAATACCCAGTGACTCTGGAGTAATGATTACATTGGAGGCATCCAGGTGTTTCTTCAGCCACATATCCCCTCTGCAAGCTGGGAATGAGCAATCTTTGTTGGTTTATTTGTTTTGCATTCATATTCATCAGATGTGCAAATACCCCCATAAAATTGCACAATTCTGTCACCTTGTGGCTGCAAAAAGTAAAGACATCAGATTCCAGTTATACACAAATGCAGTATATTGGTTCTTTTAGTCATGTGGCAAATATAAAAGATATAAAAAACACTATTCTCTATTTGTTGGTAATTTTAATCTTAACATACACATAAGATTCCTTACTACTTTTAAATAAAAAAAGGGTTCAAGGTTTGCTGTTACATAGTCTCCTGCATATTGCTTAACTTCCACTAGAGGTCCCTGTAAACTAAACCTAGTTGTAAATCCCCCACAGCAGGTTTAGTGTTATGAAGACAACTTCCATGATAACCAAACAGATATCTTTTGTTAGACCCTCATCTTTATGTAAGTGTAATACTCACTCGATCACAGAAGTACTTCATTCTACACAGGGTTCAGCTGTAATTTTGCAGCTTGCTTTGACAGAGCATCCACACTGAACTATACAGCTAATCAGGAAATTATAACAGGCAGAAACTTCTTTTTTAAATCAGCCAGAAAATGTTGGCTGTACTGTAGGACTGTAAATCTGTCTGTAATATGTCGCTGAGACGTATTTGTAGGAGAACCGAAAAGATGAAGTGATTAAGCTTGGCGAGCAGGTTATTTCAGTGATGTCAGAGAAGCTGTATCCTTAAAGGCCCTCCCTGCTTCTTCTCTTGTATTTGCCATAGAAGGGCATGATGGTGCAGAGAGCTGCTAGCTTTGGCAAAGAGGTTTGAAAGCACTGAGGCCTGACGCCATGCTAGGTTCAGATATGGTAATAAATGCCTCAGAGAGGGGAAGAAGTTGTGTTTATGGTTATGAATATAGCTCAGGATTATGTCTCGTGAACTGTGCTGAAAGAGCTACTGTAAGGTGACTTCAAGGATCCCAGCCTGAAAGCCATCAGACACAAGTGTTTCAAATTAAAGATGCAGAGAAAGTTACATTCCACACTCATGATCAAAAAGATCCAAAATCAGAGCCAAGCTTTTAAAGTGATGCCATGTCTAGTCAAGTGACCCAGATTCCCAGTTTGCCCCCCAGCAGCAAACCTCAGTACCTGTTCCTGATCTGAAAACCAGCAGCTTAACAAGAGGCTGTGAGATAAAGCGGCCCTACAGGAGAAATGCTGCACATGTGAAAGTTCTTTGGTGCTCTGCTGATCTCTCAGCTGTGACAAATTAACCTCATCAAGGTTCAGTCTAAACATTCGAAGAGGTGAATGACCTCCGAAGAAAGATACACTGCCAGAATGGAAATCATTTCTCATAATAGTATTTAAGACATACTAGGAATATGTTTTATCTTTATTGTAACTTATTTGTACAATAATGTAGAGGAGATTTAGTGTGTTGATTAGGGTTTGAAAGTTTCACTACACTTTGCCACTGAGATGGCATACGGAAATTATCTGCAAAATGAAGTAATGTTGTTCTTAAGAATGAGATTTTATTCATGGGTGCAAAGAAACCAATTCTGGTGAAAAATGAGATTATGCATATTAACTTAAATTTCTCTTTCAAAGACCGGATGAGCTGCTGAGCTTTCCGGGCACTAATTATTCCATTTAAAGCCATGACCCAAAGAGATTTATTGTGTAGCATCTTTAAAAATGGCAACAAGAGAACGTTACTGTGAAATGTTCTCAAAAACTGGTCAAATGTGATTAACATTGTGGTTCTGATGTGCTAATGAATCAAGATTAGTCTGGAATTTCTCTGGTTCAAGGTCAA
Organism: Lates calcarifer; assembly: GCF_001640805.2. Lineage (NCBI taxonomy): Eukaryota > Metazoa > Chordata > Actinopteri > Centropomidae > Lates > Lates calcarifer. The sequence goes on along the minus strand of NC_066849.1, from coordinate 20,563,431 downwards.
ATATTCCTTATATACATTAATATGTGGCATGTGTATATAATGGTCTAATGGTATATACGTCATACAGAAATGTGTGCATGAATATATACATACAAATGTGATTGGATTACATTTAATTTTTCTCCTCTCTTTTCCCTGGTCGTCTTCCCTGACCTTGTCCCCATCCATCTGAAAATGGCAGTGCTGCACAAACATTTCCACAGAAGCCATTCTCACCTCCCAGGAAATATCTGTCTAGTACTACAAGTGTCTTCAAAAAAAACAAACCTACGTGTCCTAACTGATTTATTTTCAAGCTGGATGCTGTTGTCATCTGGAAGTGATTGAATCACCTCTGTGTTGTGGAGGTATGAGGTGGAAAAAGTAGGAGAAAACAACTTTCTGCTGTTCCAGGTATCTGCTAGTTTCCATTCATTTCATAGTGGTATGAAAAAACAGCCTGCAGAGAAATGCAGTTATTATTGTGAAGTTGTGCAGTGCAGACTACTCAAATAAATATGCGCTGATGTAACTGACAAGAATGTTAAATAATACAGGCTTAATGTTTACAGAGATGGATTGCACAACCTGAACAGGTTTCAAAAACTGTGATAATTGATTTTCATAGCGTATAAAAATAAATGGAAATTAATGGCTGCCTGTGACTGTAGAAAGTATATCAACATATATAAAAATGTAGAGCCTGCATTTTTGAAATGACACTAAGAAATGTATGGTAAACAAGATTTGTGGTTGAACCTGCAATAAAAAGATTTTGTTGGCCACTTGGGGCACCAGAAACAATTTGTAAACACTGACAAATTGCTACATTTTAAGTTGTTGGGGTAAAATTGGAGACAAGTATCATTAGCACTCATTTGGAGCGGAATTGCTGGCCACCCAAAAACTGTAAATGCAATATTCTCTTTTTAGCCCTGATTTGGATCTCCATCAGCTCCCGAGGAAAATATTTGGCTCTTAGCTACATGCTATATTCACCAACATATCACTTAAGTTTTCTGATGTTTGGTGCTGGACAGATTGTATCCACTGAGTTTATAGGAGTTGTTTTTTTTTTTTCTGAAAACAACTGCCTGCTGCAGCTCATAAAGATACTATGAAAGCAATGAGATTCAAAACCAAAACAAAGGGCTGAAAGACACTAAAACAAACTAAGGGGAACTGCAGAGCTTAGTGATAATTTTCTGTGTGTACATCACCATGAGTGACACTGTTCTCATTACACAAGTCATTTGACTAAGTGGTAATATAAACATATTGATAAGTGCAGCTTTAACCCTCCTGTTGTCCTTCGTATTCCGTATACTTTTTTCTTCTATTATTCAAAAACAAAAGATAACTGCTTCAGAATCACGAATGTCATGCACAACAACAAATCCTACTATACACACACACACACACACACGAAGGCACATTGTTGGCCATCAGATCACTTTGACCCAGAGGGTTAAAAAGGAGCTAAATCTTGAAAACACACTTGTTAACGGCTGTACATTTGGTAACCCAGCCCAGAAGGAGTTATGCTGTGTGAATAGCTGTGCCCTTCGGTGGTTAGCTGTGGTTATCCACCACAGTAAGAAAACACCCACCACTACTGAATAAAATACTAAATGAAAATGCAAGTGTCATTTCTCTAAATTCTCTCCACTCTCCTAAAACACAATGGTTAGAATTAGTCAAATTTTGCAAACAAAAACCAAATGGACTGAAATCACACTGTGGGACAAAATGAATAAACATGTTTTGCATCCACTGGTGCGCCATAAAAATTTTAAACTTGTTAATGACAAACTTGCTGTGTAATACTACATTCTCTGGTGAATTTTGCTGAATAGTTTTGTCAGCCTGGTGATCAGTGAACTGACAAATTTTCCTAAAAGACAACTTTGTGTGTGTGCGTCTGTGTTCTGACGTCACTGTTCATGCTCTGGCTGTTGCCATCAACCCTGTTAATGGGAATCAGGAGAAAGATTTAGGAGCTTGACATTGTAAATCCCTCATTGATCGCCTGGTATTAATTCGTGCAGCAATCGTGAAGGGCTTTAGCTACCGATGTTTATCCACGTTGGCTTTGAAGGCCTTAGCATCTGGGGTAAAGGTCAGATTGTGGCAAGTTCACTACAAAACTCTGCAACCACAAAGGAAATGAGGAAAATCTGCCTTTGCTGGTTTAGAGCTGCATGCATGCTGCATTTACTGTGCCTCCTCTTTTAGTAAACAGGGGGTAAAAAAAAAACAACTTTGGTTTGGTTGCCAGGCACCACAGTTACTTGGACAGATTTGGGTTCTCTGGGAATGTAAAGCCTCCTGCTCCCTGTAATCTGTAATCTTAGCTCAACTGCAGCTCTGTTGTAGGGAGATCGATGTCATCAACATTCATGAGTATAGGGAGACACAAAGAGATGGTGAGAAAAAACACAGAGCAGTGGAGGAAAAAAAAAAAAAAAGGATTTAGAGAAGCCACTGGCAAAAACCAATGTGGTAAAAGTATCTGTAGCAGCAGGTAGAGGAAAGCAGAGCAAACAGAGCGAGGGTGTGGGAGTGGCTGAGAGTGGGAGGGAGGAAAAAAAAAGAATGTAGACAGAAGCTGTGCTGACCCCTGGGACCCTCTCTTGGGGCCCATTCTGTGCTGGAGGCCTCTGAGAGGATTTGGGAAGACATGCATATTGCTCTCTCACCCCATTGCTCTCAGACAGGCTGTAAATATATGAGGTATTTGATGCCTTATGCATGATTTATCTCATCAGACACCTGGCAATATATCTCATTTTGGAGGAAGAATTTTCCAGTGATGTAACAATGAATCATCAGGAGCTTTTATTTTATAAATAAAGGTGATAGAGTCAAAGAAAAGATGAGTAAGTTCAGGATTTCTCAGTTTGTTTGCATTTGGTTGGTTTTGAGTTGCTCAGCTCTTCTCCAATAAACTGTGCTTTATTACCCAAACATTTACAGCCACAGTGCTTTCATCAGTATGGCTCTGATGCAGGACCATCATAGTAGATCTCATGTGAGTGAATCATTTTTTGTGTCACTCTGCACCTGCCTAATGTTGTTTTTCCCACCTCAGGAGGACACTAAGAAGACTGTCTACCATCTGGCCAGTTTTTATTTCTCAGCATTCTTCTTGTGACAGCTTTTATGAGCTACTCAATGAGTTCTTGAGTTGCAGAGGATAGTGATGCATGGTCACATTGATCAGGGCTGAACATTTTCTTTTAATATGAAATGCCCTTTAATGATGTGTCTTTGCTAAATCTATTTCTTCAGCATTTGCTGTCCAAAATAACCAACAGATTCAAGAATCTGCACTAAGAACATTCAATTTGTTACCCCGCCAAAGGGGAAATAACTATGTCCACAACCAACAAACAAACAAAACAAAATCCTGATGGGCCGGCCAAAATGAACAAAAAGAAGGGAAGCCACTCAGACCAACCCACAAAGGGTCGTCGGATCTGGTGTCTTCCCTCTAACCTAAACCAACAGCAGCGCTAACCTAACAGAAATAAAACCGTGAAAACAGGACTACCGGACCCATCAGAAAATCAAAAGAAACAACAAAAGAGAACTCCGACACAAACTACTACTGCTGCTGCAGTGGCCAGCAGGAGTAAAAATTAGAGCATGCTTAAGTCTCTGCCCCCTCTTTATAGATTCCCTCTCAATCAGACCAGATCAGATACAGCTGGAGGAAGAGGACACCATGAGTCATTCATCATTTACACATCATAACCAGCAGGGGGGGATATGTAACACTATGGAAGAAGCTTTCAAAAAATCTTAGGTAAATGACTGGAGCTCCTTTCAAGCAGCAGCTTCTCTCCTCCTGTCTTTGACAAAGATACGTTTTCAGCTCTGAATTTGTGGCTAATATATGTGAAAGCACATGGGATTTAAGTGGACATTCATACATGGGCAGTTTTGAAAATTTCACAAGTGTCCATATTGTTGACATATGGTTCGCTGAGGCCACACTTCTCTGTAACCTTTTCCCTCTCACTACAGACCCAAATAAGGTCCATTAAAATAACCTGAGTGCTGTTAACTAGTCCATATTCTGCATGTTTGATCCAGCAATTAGAGACCATCATGTCACCTCACTCAACCTTTCTCCATTGTTGTTTCTTGTTGATTGGAGACAGACCAACTAGGTCAACCAAGCTCAATGGTGACAAATAAACTTTCATGCTGAAGGGATTGAAAGACGCCACCAAAGAGCTTGTCCACGTCAGTTCTGACCCATTACTCTGCTTGTTTGCAGGAGGGGAAAAAAAGAACCATTAGCCCACATATTTATAGGGCGCACACACACTGATATACTACCAAAACCATTAGCCCAATCATTTGCATGGCAAAACCCATTCGTCCACTTGTTTGTGAGGGAAAAACGTGAAATGCACATGAGTCCCTGAAAGCGACCCGGGGCAGCGCTTTCGCCCAGGCCTCGTCTGTTGTAAGTGGGTCGGAAGAACGAAATGCCTCCAGATCAGTTAGTACGTGTGTCACAAAGCATGCTTGTCTCTGGCTAACAGGGTGAAAGAGACTCTTGTGAATGCCCCCCTTTTACTCCGACACTCAATTAAGGCCTAATTGGTTTGGGGTCCACTACAGGCATGTGGCAAGGCAACACCCCAGGCCTCTGTGCACTTGCTCCCTATCTTCTGCCTCCCCCTCTGGAAGTATTTCTTTGATCTGTGAGCAACCAAAGCAGATTTTAAGCCAAGGGGCTTAAGCTGAGGGTTTGATAGCTGATTTTCTCTTTGAACATGCACGGCAGTCTCAGACAATTATTTAAGTATTTTACAGTTCGTTTGACTCACAGATGAAGTAGCTGCTGAGAGTATGACACAGGACAGAGTTAAGTGCATGTATGGATCCATATGACCATGACTATAGATCAATTCATCTTTGTAATGTGTTTGTGTGTGTATGTGTGTAACAAAGGGGAAGCATATGTGTTTATGTGGGTGTGAATGTACATCTCTGTATTTGTGCATGCATGGGAATGTATGTCAAGCATTTCCATGAGCTGATTCAGCAGTACAGACCATCTCTTTATGGTGAGTTGCGATCCTTTACTGTAATGCATTACTGGAAAGCTCCATCACTATTGCTCTCCTGAGACCCATGCAACCATGTAACAGCAATTTCATATTTTTAACCCCTTAAACGACACATTGTAAGTTCTGTCATGTCAGATACATACACATGGTTTCCTTTCGTTTCAGAACACAAAAAAAGTGAAGCGGTCGTGGAATCTTTGTCTGGTCTCTAGATAAAGAGATTCCTCTACTCTTGCAATCAAAGGATAGGTTCATATCTTCTCAAGAGGGAAATACAAACCAAAAAAAAGTCTACACGGTAGATACCCACATGATTTTACTGACTCACGTTACTGTAAATTCAGCTGAACTTTACCATGCATTGTTACAGAAAATGTGGTTTTTGTTAAAGTTAACCTGAGATTTCAGCAGTCTCAATTAGATAAATCAAACAAGTATCTTCAAAAATGTGTCCTTTTTAGTGCAGAATCCCCTTTCACCTGACAGTGTAAAGCTATGGTGGAGGGACAAAACGTAGAATTTTGTATGTAACTTGTCTTTTAATGGCCATGAGTGGAAGGGAAAACCTATCGCTGTGTTCATATGGGCAACTGACAACTATTTTAAGACTAAAAAATGTGACCCTTTTAACAGTTGCAAT